>NC_068357.1:110396516-110470245 GCF_020536995.1 Dreissena polymorpha | reverse complement strand
CAATGTTACATCTAGTCGCCAATCCTTGTCGTTAGTGTTAGTTTTCAATGCTTGTTTATCATTGCCGTCAATGTTAGTCGTCATCCTTATCGTCATTATACATGAAGGAAATAAAGCAGAAACAGAGACGTATTCTTGATTACTTGATTATTCCTACGGCGTCCTCTCCAACCTCCATACTAAAAAGCATGTTGATCAGAATTTTTTTTAAAGAGAAGTTTCTTTAGGTAAACAATTTGTTTTACTTTAATCGCTAGCATGTTTAAACGACATCGAATTTTTGGCAGATATACAACTCGGATACAATCTAATTTTGCGGGTATGTTTAAGTTTTCTTTACCGTACCCGGGCTACATGTAAGTAAAGTTAAGAGTACCCGGGGTACATGTACCGGTAAGTAGTACCCGAGCCGAATGTCAATTGAAGGTGTTAGAGATGCATTGACCATAAGATTAAAATGGGTAATTAACCACGGGCTTATTAAATTAAAACGATGACATTACATTGTACCAGCTGTTTATTGTTGTATACTGTAAGCTTGAAATATTTTAAATAATGTAAACAACTTACCTTGTATAAAGTTGGCACATTGTTGTCAGGTGTAGAAACTATTATACTTATTTCTGTTAAGTTGCCACTGGCTGACCAAAAGAATTATGTAGTCGTTTCTAAATAATCACGAAACAATCTACTAATGCATATATGCTTGCCAGTTGCTGAGTTTGTGCATTTCATTCATTATACTATCGCCCTTGGCAACAGCGTAGACTCAGATTAGACGCCGCATGATGTCTGCTATTTGGTACGCAGAAGATTTGCATATCCACGGTGTTTTATGTCAAATGTTATGGTTTTTTTCAATAGATCGTATACTTATCTACAAACAGCGAATTAGCGTTCACTTGACATCATTTTTAATTATGTTATTTTGTGACTACTTTCTCGCGATCTTTTTTCGCCTTTGGTCGACGCCGTCTGCTATTTCAAACGATGAAGATTTCCATCCATCCACTGGCGTTTTTTTTATGTCAATGTTAGTGTTTTCCATGGATCGTATACTTATCCCAAAACAGATAAGTAGCGTTCACTTTACATCGTTTGAGATGATGTTTTTTTGTAAATACTTTCTAAGCGTTCATTCTGACGAAGTCGACCATTTTGACGGTGTGAAGAAATACCGAATTTCCCGTAATTACCAAATCCCCCAGAAATCCACGAGATCCCACGAAATCCCCATTAATATTGAATTGTGTATTAAAAACTGCGTATTTTAGATATAGATCGTTGCGAAATACACTGAAATCACTAATGAAACCATTGTTTTATCAAAAGTTTGATTTCGGGGATTTCGGTAGGACTTCGGTATATCCACATACCGCATTTTGTAATTCCGGTTATGTAAAAATTGCGAAACTTTTTCGTGATTTAATCAAAAACTAATTTTTTCCCAGGTATAACGCCTACCCAACAGGTAGATCGCATTCTTGTCATATACATGCAAAATTTCAGCAAAAGTAACTGACCAGTTTTCAAGGCGCTCAAATCGCAGTGATTTGCCTCAGCTTAACGAAACTTAGCCCCCTTTATCATTCGTTCGAATGAACGTCATCAATGATGACGTCCAATACATCACTCATTCCATACCCAGAGTTGCGACAACCTTAAGGGTTTCGCGGGATGGAATGAGTGGGGGAGATCAAATCAAATTGAAAACCGATTATTTCGACCAAAAAATTGGGTACGAAAAACATTTGGGTACGAAAAAAATAAATGGGTAAGAATATACAAATGTGGGTACGAAACGTTTGGATACGAAAAAAATTGGGTACGAAAAAATGGGAACCAAAAAATAATTGGGTATGAAAAAATTTGGGTACGAAAAATTTGGGTAGTAAAAAATGGGAACGAAAAAAATTTGGGTACGAAAAAAATTGGTACGAAAATTTTGGGTTAAAAAAAAGAGTGGGTACGAAAAGAGTGGGTACGAAAAGTTTGGGTACAAAAAAAAGGGTATGAAAAAAAATTAGGGTACGAAAACATGTGGGTACGAAAAAAAATTGGGTACGAAAAAAATTTGGGTACGAAATAAATGGGTACGAAAAAAAAAATTGGGTACGAAAAATTTGGGTACGAAAAAAAATGGGTACGAAAAAAAAATTTGGTAGGAAAAAAATGGGTACAAAAAAAATTTGGGTACGAAAAACATTTGATTACGAAAAATATTTGGGTACGAAAAAAATGGGTACGAAAAAATATGTGGGTACAATGGGTTCATGTTAAGGTTTTAGCATGGCGGACGCCGGATGGCGAAAAGACACTTCATGACACAATGAGCTTGCTATGACAAAACCTCAGGTTTTGTTCGAAAACAGCCAAGCTCATATGCATAAATCAGTGAGTAATAGTACTTATACTCAATAAAAGCTAGGCACAGCGTATAAATCAGAACCACTGGGCTGAATCTGCTGAAACTTGGGTCGCATTATACATTATGGTCCAAACATGCTACAGAATGAGCGCTTCTGGACCTGACAGCGTAAAACATTAACCGATAATGGACAGCACAAAATGGGTTATTTTGTACAAAAAAAAAGTAAACTTCAAGTGGCATTTGATGACTTTTAGACATCAGAAAGTTGCAAATGTTTAATATTCTGCACACTTCGACTTGTTTTTTGTTTTTTTTACAAAATTTAGAAGCATTTATCCTTGGGGTGTATATAAACCCTGTTATTCAATGTCAAAAATAACTAAGCAGCAATTCCCCTTTAACATTATTCCTTATATTTAATTGTATTGTTTAAAAAGATAACTGTGTATATTTAATCATAATGGCTCCGTATTTCACACTTGATAGGCCACTGCTGGGGCTTGAACCCAGAACTCATCTCACATTGTAAGATGCATTTTCAATTAAACTACAATGACTGTATCGTGTGAAGTGGAGCCAACATACACCCACATAAGTGAAAAAATCATTACGTCGATATATTTGTCCTGGGGCGTTTCCCAACATGTCGCATAACTGTTTACAACAAAAGATGTATACATAGATAATATACATACATATAAATGGGAAAAAATGAACCATCTATTTTTAATTTTGCTTCATATATACACATTTCCTAGCCATGATTTATAATTATATCATGTTGAAATCATTTTTAGACAGAATATTACTGAAACTGCAATAAACAATAAGATGGATAGATATAATGTTTACTTTTATCTAGTACAATGAACAAATGTTCTTCCGATGCCATTTCACTAAGGTATAGGTATTGAATCCTGATATATATACGACTAAAAATGAACATCTAAACAGCAGTATTTTACATGAAGAGTACTCACAAAACCACAACAATAATACTCAATGAATGGGCTGTCCGAAATCTGAAAAATATGTACACTACAATAACAAGACGTTAATACAAAATATGCACGTTAACATTATTCAAGATATGAAAGCAATATATCAAGGGATATAGGAAATATTTGGGGTGGTACGCACACTTTAACAAAGAGTCAGTGTGCGAATTTCACATTTGAAACCACTAGCCCGTTCGGGCTACCAGATGGAATTTTTCACTAGCCCGAACCAAAGTTTACTAACCCGAACTGTTTATCACAAGTTTTTAAAATAAGTTTATATTTTTGCGGTTCTGGGTAGATTTTATTGCAGGTAGGGTGTAATTGATGAGGATTGCAACTAACAGTTGATCCCAATTAACTGGAAATGTTATTATAATATTTCATTTTCAATGACACAATACGATTATAATATTTATGTATGACGATATTCGTCAATCAATACCTTACATGCAGTCAAGATGCAAAGGTTTATATCCAGTCTGTAAATATTTTAGATGTCAATTGTCCCAAATTTGAAATCCGAAACATTTAGCCGAAAGTCTTAGGCCGTATGATAAAGCGAATAGAGGGCAGTGTCTCCTCCCCCTAGCTTACTGTTTTTTTTATAGTCTTTCTAGGTCCAATTCTGGTGAGTACAATGTGAAAAATTATCAACCAGACCATCCGTAACATCGCATGTGTATTCATCATTCTAGATATTTTTTTATCAAGAATGTCGAAAATAAATTAAAATCGACAGATAATACCGTATCCGGAAACAACTGTCCAAAAACAATCAATGTAAGTCCTTGCACGTGAAATAAAATATGCATAACGTTTGACTGCCAAAACTGAAAACCAGTAAAAAGTAACCAAGCAACTACGCTATCAATATATAATTTGGTTGACATATTCTATTAAAATATGATATTGCAATGCGTTAATTCGTCAATAGATCATTACAAATCCAAGATGGCGGACATTTAAAACATTTGTAGACTTGTATGGTTTTCTGAAAGTACAGCAAATTGAACAACCTGGGTAGATCCGCATTTTATTTGCACGGTATCGAAAAAAAAATTGTCATTCAAACTCTCGTCATGTCAACATAATCGGAAGGGTGAGGAAACGCGATACGAAGCTAAATAAACCCTCTAAGGTATGGTTCAAACGATGGATGAAAATAATATTTTTGAGCATTTTTAATTTCAAAAGTTCGAAAAATCAATAGCCCAATCGGGCTAGTACCCATTGAAATTCAGTAGCCCGAAACAAGATCAACTAGCTCCGGGCTAGTGCGAATTTCGAACATTGTAGAGTTATCAATATATGCATATTCTACATGGAAAAAGTGTCATAATTCTTATAAAATGCAAGTGATACAGTTGTCTGCTCTTGTATTTAGGTTGGGGTCATGTTGGTTAAGAAATATGCAAAATATGGAAGCAATATGTCAAGGGACATAGGAAATATTTGGGGTGGTACGCAAACTATAACATTTGCACGCTAACGCCAATGCCGGGGTGAGTAGGATAGCTCCACTTTATATATTTCATATATAATAGTCGAGCTAAAAAGTAAATATACTATATTATTAACAACAAGCTTACCTCAATCACAACTTTAATGCAATGCTTATAACAATAAAGTTACAATGATATTTCATTGATTAAAACTAACTTATTACTATTGGTTGCCTGCACTGGCAACCATCTTTAGTATTTTGGTTGCCCAGATAAAGAATAACGAGCCCAGAAATATGTACATGTGTATATTATACTTTCTTTTAATAAAATAATAGATAATTAAATAAATTTGCTGACATTGCAATACTCAATGTTTGATGTTTTATTATGAGCCTGAATTTAATTATTTCCTATTCCTAAATAATGAATGTTATTTAACTAGTATTGATCCATGGTGGTCAATTGTTATTCAATTTTTATTGCACTGAATTGTTTTAAGCTTTAAAAAAAAAACAAGTTGCCCGGCCGGACTATCAACTTTGGAAATTGAGTTGCCCAGGCCAAAACTACTTGTCCTGGGCTCACGGGAAACCACTAATTTTCATCCCTGTATACCCTTTCATTTTCTGTTCTTCCATCCTATTCTCAAAATGAATTTTAAACCACAATACTTTATAATAACATTTGTATTGAATGCTAACCATATTATGACCCAAAAAACAATTTTACAAACCCGTAATCCAGTTGCAGCGAGTTTTTTTTATTTAGTTTACCATTATCAGTGTTCTCTGTAAGACCGGCAGCGGGCCATTTCGCCGGTTACATTTACTCTAGACGCCAACTACTTTCCCCAAGTATATCAAGTAAAATGTCACAAATGCTTTAGTTTTACTGCATTGTTGCTGGCCATATAACTGGATACTCAATTTTTTTTGGAAAACACTGAATTATGCATGACAAACACACAAAACTTAAAATCTTAGATTTGTTTTTAAAATAAATTGACACTTACAGCTTGTCGCCATTAAAATCCAAAGATTCAAATAATGTTCCACGAGATACATCAACAATTGCTTAATCAAATGAATGAAAAATAAAAGTAAAGAAAGCCGGATTTTACATAAATTCCAGGTTGATAAACACAACAAGGTAAAGGTACCTTGTAGTCGGTGAGATATAATAATAATACAGTTAGTAAGGCTCGTACCCTGGGTACGGTAAATATACTAAAATGTACCCGGGAATTTTAACACTTAATCGGTTGTTGTCGGCTATTTTGTACAAATATTAATATATGGTCACATTTATGTCAATTTTCTGTTCAATGGCATTTATATTATCAAAACTCATTGTTAAATCATTAATGTGATTTAATTTTAAATCTTAAATTGTTAAAAGTCGCATCATTGTATGACGTCGTCAAGTATAATATTTTCCGCGACGTTGCACATTAACTTTTTACCGCCATAGATTTTTTTAAAGAAACATTATTTGGTTTGCGAGGTCAGGGGTCAGATCAAAATTCCAAATAGTGCAGGGTCGCACATAATGCTCATAGCTACCATGTGTTTAAGTTTCATGGTTCTAGTGCTTATGGTGTAAGAGATAGTGGCTAGGACAGACGGACAGACTGATGGTGGAGATAACCACAATGAACCTGTTAACAGCCAACTAACGCTGCCAACAAAGCACAAGCTTTACGTGTCAGGATGTGGCACTATCTATACAAACTGCATAAGAAATAACAAGACGCTTAGGGTTTGAGGGACACCAAACCTGATTATGAGTCTTCCACACCTTAAGCATCTTAACCCTTTGCATGCTGGGAAATTTGTCGTCTGCTAAAATGTCGTCTGCTGAATTTCTAAAATAAGCATTTTCTTCGATTTTTTTTTCACAGAATACTATCAGAATAGCAAACAGTTTGGATCCTGATGAGATGCCACGTTGTGTGGCGTCTCATCTGGATCCAAACTGTATTCAAAGGCCTTTAAAATTCTGTTCCCGCACTGAAAGGGTTAAATATACTTATTTGCTTGTGTACATGTACCTGATAATAAATTATTATTATTACCAGTAACCTGTTTTGGCATCAACAAGCTTTATCAATTGGCCCTCAAATTTTGCACATAAACGCTACACGATCAACCAATATGCCTTTTCATTTCAAGTTGGAAAGCATTTTATCCCTTATACGGCCATAATAGGGTGGAGGATCGATTTAAAATACAACTATTCCAGATACAAAAATATTAATTTATTTATTTAATGCACTTATTTTCTTCTCTTTTGCTACGAAATGACCAGTCATATTTTGCACTAGCAGATGATATTTCTTTTTTTACATATGAAAGGTAAAAAGAAATTCAAGCAGCATTTTATAATATAAATTTAAAAATGCACTAAATCGTGCAATTAAAAACAGTATTATTGTGATTCTGTTATTTATAATCATATTAATAATGCCTCATTTTTCTCCATTTTATGGTTTACTATCTATTTTTCCCAATTTTATGGTTTATCTTGCTTATTTTCTGAATTCAAAAGGCACTGGCTTAAAAAAACTGTCTATGCATGTAACTGTATATTGAAACCTCATTATGAGTGATTATAAATGCATGATAAAATTCTAACATGTTATGTTATAGATAAATCTATATTGTTTGTATTTTTCCTAAACATTATTAGCCACCGTTGTGGTCAAACATATTTTTTTGTTTTATTAATGACGTTGTTTCACAGATTACTGTAACAGAGCTACAGATTAGGTGCGCATTTGTGTAAATACTCAATGTAAAATTGCCGATTACGCATAGAAAAATAAAACCATGCGTTCCGAAACCCAATTGAAATTGTCGATTAGGCATATCATATTTTTCCTTTGCATAACGAGTAAATCTGTCCCGGAAATACCCTGGTCCGAAATACCCGGATTCTTTCCGCTTAAGCGCTTTCAGTATACGTGTTATTGTTGTGAAAATGTAGATGTTAATGTTATACTTGTTATGTACAAACTGACTTAAAATAAAATTTGTATTTGTATATTTGTATACCATGTGCTCAAGTGTTTTCAAATTCAGAATGACATTTCCCGGTATTTTAGAATATTCTGGCTTGTGTTGTTAACAAATTGTAGTGTAAATACAAACTGAAAGTAAATATTTAAAACTACCCGATTCACACTGAAATCAGTTTTATAATCCACCAGACGTATGTTGTTAATCACAATTAATAGATTTCAGAAAACAAAGGTAATGTTTACAATATCAGCAAAAGATGTCAAGGATGATCCGACAGTATCCAAATGAAAACTAGTCTTGGACAAAGCGACAATGGCTTCAAAATTGTGAATTTCAGACTGATGAGAGTTATTTTCATCTATTGTTAGATGCATTTGAAACATTTAAACCTTAAAATATTCCTCGATGCAGTAATTTATATTCATTCACCAATATATGTAGAAATGTATCCAAGAAAATGAGTATTCTTTGATTTATAGCGTGACATAAATATGTTACGACTCTGGTTGACTTTCGATACAGAGTTGGCTTCAGAGTACAGGTATGTCAATACCATATAAATTGTACGCTTAAGTTTCTTTAGCTAATATTTTTCTAATGTTGACAGACCATTGACATTGCTGGGGTTTGTTGATTTAAAGACTTATTATCATCACGGGCAGAACAACATTATAGACATTAAACAGCGCGTCATTAAGTAGACAACAGCTGCACAACTGTATGGTAAAAGGTAAATATGTATCTTAATAATTATGTTGACAACTAGCTTACGTAGCAACGTCCGAAAATATGAAATATCCGACATGTATTTCAATATTTAAAATTCAAGATATAATGACGACTGAACTGTTTTACTTTTAGGAAAAAACGGTAAAACTATGTTGAAAATGAAACACAACAAACTAAATACTTATCTGTTACGGCTAAACGACTAATTATCCCAATATAACACTGTCATTGAATCGCACATTTCAATTATAATTATTCCCCTTGAAAGTTAATGCATATTGATATAACGAATTCATCAAACGTTATCAAACATTAGTAATTTGAATTGCATCGGATTCGCACAATATTATGTGGATGTAAATCCGATCCGGTTGTTGTTTATGTGTCAAGCTCATTTTGTCAGTGACTGAGTAAGATATAATAAATTTCTTCCGTAGTAAAATCTACTGTAAAGTACACAATGATACTTACGTAATTCTGTCGTATCCGTCTGAATAAACATCCGCTGCACAAAATATAGACATTTGTATTAATGATAATTAAACACAATCATATTTTCTGTGTTTATTGAATTAATAACACTGAGTTTCTTTGTCGCGTTACAAGATGGCGGATGTCTAACGCTGTTTGTGAAGTGACGTCACAATGTTTATCTGTGCGCGTGCCCTTTCCCATAAAAGTATTTAAACACAAAATACTCGAAAACTTGATTTTTGCCAGGTATAACGCCTATGCCAACAGGTAGATCGCATTCTTGTCCATATACATGTCAAATTTCAGCAAACGTGTTCGGCCAGTTTTCAAGGCGCTCAAATCGCGGCTATATGCCTCAACTTAACGAAACTTAGCCCCCTTTATCATTCGTTCGAATGAACGTCATCAATGATGACGTCCAATACATCACTCATTCCATACTAGACTTGCGACACCTTAAGGGTTTCGCGGGATGGAATGAGTGGAGAGATGAAATCAAATTGAAAATCGATTATTTCTAAAAAAAAATGGTACGAAAAAATATGCGGGTAGGAAAAAAAAACAAATTTGGGTACGAAAACAAATTTGAGTACGATAAAAAAGGTAAAAAACAAAATAAGAGAACGAAAAAACTATTTTGGTACGAAAAAAATGGGTACAAATAAAAAATAAGGTACGAAAAAATTTGTGTACGAAAAAAAAATGAGTACGAACAAATGGGTACGAAGAAATTTGGGTATGAACAAATTTGTGTACGAAAAAATTGGGTACAAAAAAATGTGGGTACGAAAAAAAATTGGTTATGAAAAAAAATTAGGGTACGAAAAACTATTTGGGTACGAAAAAAAAGGTTCAAATAAAAATTTGGGTACAAAAAAAATTGGGAACAAAACGAATTTGGGTACGAAAAAAATTTGAGTACGAACAAATGGGTTCAAAGAAATTTGGGTTCGAACAAATTTGTGTAAAAAAAAAATTGGGTACGAAAAAAAATTTGGTTATGAAAACCTATAGGGAACGAAAAAATTAGGGTACAAAAAACTATTTGGGTACGAAAAAAAAGGGTACATATATAAATTTGGGTACAAAAAAAATTGGGTACGAAACAAATTTGTGCACCGACGGACAGATGAAGCGGCGACTATATGCTCCCCCTAAAAAATTTGGGGGGGAGCATAATAAACAAGTTATGGCAATTTAAAGGTGGTACGCAAACTTAATAATAGATTTATCAATTATATGCTTATTCTAAGTGAAAACAAGGGACAAAATTGTCACAAAACCAGGTTTTCATTGTGAAAAAAAAATCTGATAAAGGGAGAAAACTCAAACTGAACTTTTGAAATGACCAAAAAAAATTAACCCCCTTTGAAAGTTTTTTTTTTTTTAAATCTATTTTTAGTCGTGGCGGCCTTGACATTGGAGATATTGACGTGATTCTTTCGTGGGACACACCGTCCCATGATGGTGAACAAATGTGCCAAATGATTTTAAAATCTCACAATGAATGACATAGTTATGGCCAGGACAAGCTCATTTATGGCCATTTTTGAACTTTGAACTCAAGGTGTGACCTTGACCTTGGAGATATCGACGTAATTATTTCGCGTGACACACCCTCCAATGATGGTGAACAAATGTGCCAAATGATTTTAAAATCTGACGATGAACGACATAGTTATGGCTCGGACAAGCTCATTTATGGCCATTTTTGACCTTTGAACTCAAAGTGTGACCTTGACCTTGGAGATATCGACGTAATTATTTCGCGCGACACACCGTCCAATGATGGTGAACAAATGTGCCAAATGATTTTAAAATCTGACAATGAACGACATAGTTATGGCCCGGACAAGCTTATTCCGCCAGCCCGCCAGCCAGCCCGCCCGCATTCGCCAATCTAATAACCAGTTTTTTCCTTCGGAAAACCTGGTTAAAAAGGCCATAATTGTTACAAAATGCTTGATACAGTTATCTGCTCTTGTTTATACATTGGGGTCATGTTGGTTAATAAGCAAAATACATGGTGTATGAACGCAATATGTCAAGGGACATAAAAAATATTTGAGGTCATATGCAAACTTTAACATAGATTTATCAATAATATGCATATTATTCTAAGTGAAAAAGGGCCTAATTCTGTTAAAATGCTTGATACAGTAAATGAGTTGTCTGCTCTTGTTTATAGATTGGGTTTATGTCGGTAATGAAGTATGCAAAATATAAAAGCAATATGTCAATGGACATAGGAAATATATTTGAGGTGGTACGCAAACATTCCAATGCGCAAGCCGACGCCGGGTTGAGTAGGATAGCTCGACTATATATATTTCATATATAACAGTCAAGCTAAAATGTAAATATACCATAAACAACAGGCTAACCTCAATCACAACTTTAATGCAATGCTTATAACAATAGAGATACAATGATATGCCAGGGATTGAAACTAACTGTTTACTATTGTGGGCAACCATCTTTAGTATTTTGGTTGCCCAGATAAAGAATAACGAGCCCAGAAATATGAACATGTGAATATTATACATTCTTTTAATAAAATAATAGATAATTAAATACATTTGCTGACAACACATGTTCAATGCATGATGTTTTATTATGAGCCTGAATTGAATCATGTCCTATTCCTAAATAATGAATGTTATTTAACTAGTATTGATCCATGGTGATCAATTGTTTTTCAATTTTTATTGCAGTGAATTGTTTTAAGCTTTAAAAAAAAGAAGTTTACCAACTTTTGAAATTGAGTTGCCCAGGCAAAAATCTACTTGCCCCGGGTTCACGGTAAACCACTTATTTCCATCCCTGTATGCTCTTCATTTTCTGTTCTTCCATCGCATTCTCAAAATTAAATTTAAAGCCGATATTTTTTAATAACATAAGTATGAATTACTAACCATTATCACCCAAAAAACAATTTTACAAAGCTGTAATCCCGTCGTAGAGATTTAGTTTACTATTATCAGTGTTCTCTTTAAATACCGGCTGCTAGCGATCTTGCCGGTTACATTAACTCTTGATGCCGGCTACTTTTCCCAAATATATCAAGTAAATGTCACAAATGCTTTGGTTTTACTGCATAGTTGCCGGCCATATAACTGGCTACTCTTTTTTTTCTGGAAAACACTGAACTATGCATGACAAACACACAAAAATTAAATACATCTTAGATTCATTGTAAAAAATAAATTGACACTTCCAGCTTGTCGTCACTAAAATCCAAAGATTCAAATAATTTTCCACGAGATACGTCAACAATTGCGTAATCAAATGAATGAAAAATAAAAGTAAAGAAAGCCGGATTTTACATAAATTTCAGGTTGAAACACAACAAGGTAAAGGTAGTCGGTGAGATATAATAATAATACAGTTAGTAAGGCTCGTACCCTGGGTACGGTAAATATACTAAAACATACCCGGGAATTTTAACACTAAATCGGTTGTTGTCGGCTATTTTGTAAAAATTAATTATGTTTACATTTATGTCAATTTTCTGTTAAATGGCATTTATACAATGTATTATCAAAACTCATTTTTACAATCATTAATGTGATTCAATTTAAAATCTTAAATTGTTTAAAGACGCGTCATTGTATGACGTTGTCAAGTATATTTTCCGCGATGTCGCACGTTCACTTTTTACCATCATAGATTTTTTTAAAGAAACATTTTTTGGTTTGCGAGGTCCGTTAAATGGGGAACACCATTTTTGGTATTTATATTATGTTTTAACAAATAATTCATGCTGTGTAATAAATATTGTATAAGATATTTCGATATTTATTGAAAATGTTTCAAATTGTTATTTATGAAACCTTTTATTCTAATGAGTGTATGCTATCATATTATACTTCGAATAGCAGATCTGTTGTACTATAATCGTATTATTCATTCTTTATTGTTAATTTCATTTATTGTAGAGAATCGTCAATGTTACATCTAGTCGCCAATCCTTGTCGTTAGTGTTAGTTTTCAATGCTTGTTATCATTGCCGTCAATGTTAGTCGTCAATCCTTATCGTCATTATACATGAAGGAAATAAAAGCAGAAACAGAGACGTATTCTTGATTACTTGATTATTCCTACGGCGTCCTCTCAACACTCATACTAAAAAGCATGTTGATGCAGATTTTTTTTAAAGAGAAGTTTCTTTAAGGTAAACAATATTGTTTTACTTTAATCGCTAGCATGTTTAACGACATCGGAATTTTGGCAGATATACAACTCGGATACAATCTAATATTTGCGGGTATGTTTAAGTTTCTTTACCGTACCCGGGCTACATGTAAGTAAAGTTAAGAGTACCCGGGGTACATGTACCGGTAAGTAGTACCCGAGCCGAGAATGTCAATTGAAGGTGTTAGAGATGCATTGAACCATAAGATTAAAAAGGGTAATTAACCACAGGCTTATTAAGATTAAAACGATGACATTACATTGTACCAGCTGTTTATTGTTGTATACTGTAAGCTTGAAATATTTTAAATAATGTAAACAACTTACCTTGTATAAAGTTGGCACATTGTTGTCAGTTGTAGAAACTATTATACTTATTTCTGTTAAGTTGCACTGGCTGAACCAAAAGAATTATGTAGTCGTTTCTAAATAATCACGAAACAATCTACTAATGCATATATGCTTGCCAGTTGCTGAGTTTGTGCATTTCCATTCATTATACTATCGGCCTTGGCAAACAGCGTAGACTCAGATTAGACGCCGCATGATGTCTGCTATTTGGTACGCAGAAGATTTGCATATCCACGGGTGTTTTATGTCAAATGTTATGGTTTTTCAATAGATCGTATACTTATCTACAAAACAGCGAATTAGCGTTCACTTGACATCATTTTTAATTATGTTATTTTGTGAATACTTTCTCGCGATCTTTTCGCCTTTGGTCGACGCCGTCTGCTATTTCAAACGATGAAGATTTCCATATCCACTGGCGTTTTTTTATGTCAAATGTTAGTGTTTTCCAATGGATCGTATACTTATCTACAAAACAGATAAGTAGCGTTCACTTTACATCGTTTGAGATGATTTTTTTTGTAAATACTTTCTAAGCGTTCATTCTGACGAAGTCGACCATTTTGACGGGTGTGAAGAAATACCGAATTTCCCGTAATTACCAAAATCCGCAGAAAACCACGAGATCCGACGAAATCCCCATTAATATTGATTGTGTATTGAAAAACTGCGTATTTTAATATAGATCGTTGCGAAATACACTGAAATCACTAATGAAACATTGTTTTATCAAAGTTTGATTTCGGGGATTTCGGTAGGACTTCGGTATATCCACATACCGCATTTTGTAAATCCGGTTTTGTCAAACTTGCGAAACTTTTTCGTGATTTAATCAAAAAACTAGATTTTTCCCAGGTATAACGCCTACGCCAACAGGTAGATCGCATTCTTCTCCATATACATGCAAAATTTCAGCAAAAGTAACTGACCAGTTTTCAAGGCGCTCAAATCGCAGTGATTTGCACCAACTTAACGAAACTTAGCCCCCTTTATCATTCGTTCGAATGAACGTCATCAATGATGACGTCCAATACATCACTCATTCCATACTAGAGTTGCGACACCTTAAGGGTTTCGCGGGATGGAATGAGTGGGAACTAAAAAAATGTGGGTTCGAAAATTTTGGGTAAGAAAATGTGGGAACACAAATTTTGGGTACTAAACAAATGTGGGTACGAACATTTTGGTTACGAAAAAAAATGTGGGTACGAAAATTGTGGGTACAATGGGTCAATGTTAAGGTTTTAGCATGGCGGACGCCGGACGGCGAAAAGACACGATACGACACGATGAGCTGGCTATGACAATACCTCAGGTATTCTCCGAAAACAGCCGAGCGCATATGCATAAGTCAGTGAGTAATACTCAACAAGACTATTGTCAAGCAAATTTGTCCCCTACCGGCTCCACCATTGTCAGAATTTATTTTATTTTTTTATTTATTGCCATAGAAACCAGAATTTTTGACGTAGGAACAAAATGAAATCACGTGCATAATGTCCTTATTGCCATCTATCCATGTTTCAAGTTTCATGAAAAAATATTAAGAACTTATAAAGTTATCGCAGGATTCAGAAAAGTGTGACAGACTGACTGACTGACTGACTGACTGACTGACGGACACACAGAGCACAAACCATAAATCCCCTCCGGTGAAACCGGTAGTGGACTAATAAAAGCTAGGCACGGCGTATAAAATCAGAACCACTGGGTCGAATCTGCTGAAACTTGGCCACATTATAGATTATAGTCCAAACAAGCTACAGAATGAGCGTTTTTGGACCTGACAGCGTAAAACATTAACCA
This sequence comes from Dreissena polymorpha, assembly GCF_020536995.1. Taxonomy (NCBI): domain Eukaryota; kingdom Metazoa; phylum Mollusca; class Bivalvia; order Myida; family Dreissenidae; genus Dreissena; species Dreissena polymorpha. The sequence goes on along the minus strand of NC_068357.1, from coordinate 110,454,854 downwards.
ATAATGGACAGCACAAAATGGGTCATTTTGTACAAAAAATGTAAACTTTGAGTGGCATTTAATGACCTTTAGACATCAGAAAGTTGCAAATTTTTAATTTTCTGCACACTTCGACTTGTTTTTTTTACAAATTTAGAAGCATTTATGCTTGGGATGTATATAAACCCTGTTATTCAGTGTCAAATTTGGCAAAAAATCACAATACAATCCGAAAAATGGCTAAGCAGCAATGCCCCTTTAACATTATTCCTTATATTTAATTGTATTGTTTAAAAAGATAACTGTGTATATTTAATCATAATGGCTCTGTATATCACACATGATAGGGCACTGCTGGGGCTTGAACCCAGAACTCATCTCACATTGTAAGATGCGTTTTTCAATTAAACTACAATGTCTGTATCTTGTGAAGTGGAGCCAACATACACCCACATACCGGTAAGTGAAAAAATCATTCTGTCCATATATTTGTACTGGGCGTTAGTGAAAGTCTTTTTCCAGGTTTTCCCTGATTTCCAGGTTGGCTGGAAACCATGTTTAACTATGATAAAATGTTCTTTAGATGCCATGTGTATTAATATATAGGTCTATTTTTCTGAGATATTAATGAAAATGCCTTTGGGTATGTGGCGAATATTTAAAAAATCTGCAACTTGATATATGGTGCTAACACGGTAAAATTGTATGAGCCCAAATTATAATAGATGAATGCGTATTATGCTTCTCTGCTTATACTATGACGACATGTTCATACAATGTCATTTTTATTAATATACATGTATATGCCAAATTTAATGAAAAAGACTTGAAAATGTGTGTCGCAAGATACCAAGTACGAAAAAAATCAGCATTTTTATGTAGGGTCATCACACGGTAAAATTATTTGTGCCCAAAATAATAATAGATGAATGCATATTAGGCTTCAATGTTGCTTATACTATGACTACTGGTTCATACGATGCCATTTTTATAAATATCTATGCCAAATTTAATGAAATAGACATGAAAATGTGTGTCGCCAGGTACCAAGTAAGAAAAAAATCAGCATTTTTATCTAGGGTCTTCACACGGTTAAATTATTTGTGCACAAATAATAATAGATGAATGCATATTAGGCTTCAATGTTGCTTATACTATGACTACTGGTTCATACGATGCCATTTTTATAAATATCTATGCCAAATTTAATGAAATAGACTTGAAAATGTGTGTCGCCAGGTTCCAAATAAGAAAAAAAATCAGCATTTTTATATAGGGTCTTCACACAGTAAAATTATTTGTGCCCAAGTAATAATAGATGAATGCATATTAGGCTTCAATGTTGCTTATACTATGACTACTGGTTCATACGATGCCAATTTTATAAATATCTATGCCAAATTTAATGCAATAGAATTGAAAATGTGATTCGCCAGGTACCAAGTAAGAAAAAAATCCGCATTTTTATGTAGGGTCTTCACACAGTAAAATTATTTGTGCCCAAATAAGAATAGATGAATGCATATTAGGCTTCAATGTTGCTTATACTATGACTAATGGTTCATACGATACCATTTTTATAAATATCTATGCCAAATTTAATGAAATAGACTTGAAAATGTGATTCGCCAGGTACCAAGTAAGAAAAAAATCCGCATTTTTATGTAGGGTCTTCACACGGTAAAATTATTTGTTCCCAAATAATAATAGATGAATACATATTAGGCTTCAATGTTGCTTATACTATGACGATATGTTCATACAATGCCATTTTTAAAAATATCTATGCCAAATTTAATGAAATAGAATTAAAAATGTGTGTCGCCAGGTACCAAGTAAGAAAAAAATCAGCATTTTTATGTAGGGTCTTCACATGGTAAAATTATTTGTGCCAAAAATAATAACAGATGAATGCATATTAGGCTTCAATGTTGCTTATACTATGACTACTGGTTCATACAATGCCATTTTTAAAAATATCTATGCCAAATTTAATGAAATAGACTTGAAAATGTGTGTCGCCAGGTACCAAGTAAGAAAAAATCAGCATTTTTATGTAGGGTCTTCACACGGTAAAATTATTTGTGCCCAAATAATAATAGATGAATGCATATTAGGCTTCAATGTTGCTTAAACTATGACTACTGGTTCATACGATGCCAGTTTTATAAATATCTATGCCAAATTTAATGAAATAGACTTGAAAATGTGTGTCGCCAGGTACCAAATAAGAAAAAAATCAGCATTTTTATGTAGGATCTTCACACGGTAAAATTGTTTGTGCCCAAATAATAATACATGTAGATGAATGCATATTAGGCTTCAATGTTGCTTATACTATGACTACTGGTTCATACGATGCCATTTTTTAAAATATCTATGCCAAATTTAATGAAAAAGACTTGAAAATGTGTGTCGCCAGGTACCAGGTGAGAAAAAAATCAGCATTTTTATGTAGGGTCTTCACACAGTAAAATTATTTGTGCCCAATTAATAATAGATGAATGCATATTAGGCTTCAATGTTGCTTATACTATGACTACTGGTTCATACGATGCCAATTTTATAAATATCTATGCCAAATTTAATGAAATAGACTTGAAAATGTGTGTCGCCAGGTACCAAGTAAGAAAAAAATCAGCATTTTTATGTAGGGTCTTCACACAGTAAAATTATTTGTGCCCAAATAATAATAGATAAATGCATATAAGGCTTCAATGCAGGGTTGGCATATTGACCGGTCAATTGAGTATTGACCGGGCCGGCGGTCAATAACTGGTTAAAACCGGTCAATACTGGTCATTACTGGTCGATTGAAAATTGTAGCATTTAAACATTACAAAGGAGCCATTTTATATAAAATCAATAATTATTCTGTAATTGATAAACTTTTTTCTGAGTTATTTATTTTTAAAAAATCTTTAAAGCTGTAAAAAGTTACTTCTTAATTATTTATGGAAACAGCCTCAAATACATAAGGACTAAGGCAATATCTTTATCTCAGTGTATCACATCTGTTACTAATTAGCCGGATTTTACATAAATTCCAGGTTGATAAACACAACAAGGTAAAGGTACTTTGTAGTCGGTGAGATATAATAATAATACAGTTAGTAAGGCTCGTACCCTGGGTACGGTAAATATACTAAAACGTACGCGGGAATTTTAACACTAAATCGGTTGTTGTCGGCTATTTTGTAAAAATTAATTATGTTTACATTTATGTAAATTTTCTGTTAAATGGCATTTATATTATCAAAACTCATTGTTAAAATCAATAATGTGATTTAATTTTAAATCTTAAATTGTTTAAAGTCGCGTCATTGTATGACGTCGTCAAGTATAATATTTTCCGCGACATCGCACGTTCACTTTTTACCGTCATAGATTTTTTAAAAGAAACATTATTTGGTTACCAAGGTCCGTTAAATGGGGAACACCATATTCGGTATTTATATTATGTTTTAACAATTAATTAATGCTGTCTAATAAATATTGTTTAAGATATTTCGATATTTATTGAAAATGTTTCAAATTGTTATTTATGAAACCTCTTATTCTAATGAGTGTATGCTATTATATTATACTTTGAAAAGCATATCTGTTGTACTATAATCTTATTATTCATTTATTACTGTTAATTTCATTTATTGTAGAGAATCGTCAATGTTACATCTAGTCGCCAATGCTTGTTGTCAGTGTTAGTCGTAAATGCTTGTGATCATTGTCGTCGATGTTAGTCGTCAATCCTTATCGTCATTATACATGAAGGAAATAAAAGCAGAAACAGAGACGTATTCTTGATTACTTGCTTATTCCTACGGCGTCCTCTCAACACTCATACTAAAAAGCATGTTGATGCAGATTTTTTAAAAGAGAAGTTTGTTTAAGGTAAACAATATTGTTTTACGTTAATCGGTAGCATGTTTAACGACATCGGATTTTTGGCGGATATACAACTCGGATATAATCTAATATTTGCGGGTATGTTTAAGTTTATTTACCGTACCCAGGGTACATGTAAGTAAAATTAAGAGTACTTACCGGTACATGTACCGGTAAGTAGTACCCGAGCCGAGAATGATCAATCGAGCCTTAGTAAGTGAGTGATGGTGTATGGGATAACATGCACTGAGGGTGTATATTTTTCACGAACAAGTCAATTGAAGGTGTTAGAGATGCATTGATCCATAAGATTTAAAAGGGTAATTAACCACGGGCTTATTAAAATTAAAATGATGACATTACATTGTACCGGCTGTTTATTGTTGTATACTGTAAGCTTGCAATATTTAAAATAATGTAAACAACTTACCTTGTATTAAGTTGGCACATTGTTGTCAGGTGTAGAAACTTTTTATACTTATTTCTGTTAAGTTGCACTGGCTGAACCAAAAGAATTATGTAGTCGTTTCTAAATAATCACGAAACAACCTACTAATGCATATATGCTTGCCAGTTACTGAGTTTGTGCATTTCCATTCATTATCGGCCTTGGCAAACAGCGTAGAATCAGAGACGCCGTGTGATGTCTGCTATTTCGTTACACTGAAGATTTTCATATCCGCGGGTGTTTTTATGTCAAATGTTATAGTTTTTCAATAGATCATATACTTATCTACAAAACAGCGAATGAGCATTCACTTTACATCATTTCTGATGATCTTATTTTGTAAATAATTTCTGAGTGTTACTTCCTACGTTGCTATGTCGTCAGCCATTTTGACGGTTGGTTTGTTTATTTTCGGTTTCCACTACAAACGAAATTGATTTGCTGCTCGCGTTTATTTTTTGATTAAATAATAAATTATTAAACCCTAATAATGTAATTGTCTGAATATCATTTATATTCAAGATATTATCGGATAAATAGAATACCATTCTAATACCAGTGTGTACTTACATTTATCTCGGAAAGCCTAGCCGTGTAAACCTTTCTTTAACTCGTCGCACTCAATACGTTGAATAACACATAGATTTATGTCATGTTCATTAAAAAACCACAATGTGCACAAAAGACATGCATGTGTACTACCGATTGATATTCAAACACAATTATTACGCCTTTTTTTATCGATTAAACGCCTAACTGAATTAATAACGCGTAACGTCAGTTTCTTTGTTTCGTAGCAAGATGGAAGCTAGCCTAAGCGCTTTTCATGACGTCACGCGCGCGTGCCCTTTCCCATAAAAATATTTAAACGCAAAATACTCGAAAACTAGTTTTTTCCTAGGTATAACGCCTACGCCAACAGGTAGATCGCATTCTTGTCCATATACATGTCAAATTTCAGCAAAAGTAACCGACTAGTTTTCAAGCGCCACAAATCGCGACTATATGCCCCAACTTAATGAAACTTAGCCCCCTTTATCATTCGTTCGAATGAACGTCATCAATGATGACGTCCAATACATCACTCATTCCATAAAGAAGTATCGTACTAGACTTGCGACACCTTAAGGGTTTCGCGGGATGGAATGAGTGGGGAGATCATATACAATTTTCAGCTTCCGGACGCAAGGACCCTCTGGACGTGAAACACCAGCTTTCCAACACTATATGATTCCAGTTCAAAAAAGCACATATTGCATTAGTTCAAGGAGAAGAACATAAACAACATATTCACAAATCTCTGAAAAACAAACAGTGCTAAAAAATATTTTAAGTAGTCATTTACTATTTAATTGATTATGTCCTCTGATTGTTGCATTTTTAATTTAAATATGTGTTCCTATATGCATTTATTGTTGAATTGACTTAAAAAACTAAAATGGATGCCCATTCCTAGTTTGCTGTCTTAGTCTACCCTAAAATTATACATGTTTTTTGCATAATTGAATTATCAAAAACTGCATACTTTTAAAGGCATTGTCAGAGTTTATTGGTTAAGTTAGAGACAAAGTAAAGCAAATATATTCATTTTTCTTAAAATGAATCATCCTCTGAAGCCCCCACTGGGATTCAAACCCAGATCTCTTTCCTCTGGGAAGGAAAGTATTCTATCTTGAAATACAAGGGCAAGTAAGAGGACAATTTGCAATTTTAAACCTATAAACATATAAACTTAATTTTTCACATGACCTTAGAAACAAAACAGACATCTCTGAATCTGAAATACATTTCAGTTACAATTCAGGTTTTTAGTATTGTGCATTGTACATGAATGTTTAAGTATTGTATTTATCCTTGGTACACAGAACTGCCTAAAGATGCGTAAAATACCAGTATTCAAATCTGAAAATATCCCATGTGTTTGTTTTACTCTGTAAGTATCCCTATCAGGGGACAAAAATATTTCTAAACTGCACTCGTCCTGCAGGACAAGTGCATTACAATTTTCACTCGTCCTGCAAACACATGATCTTGTCCTTCAAATATGTGTCAAATAAAGATTGCAATGGGCTGATATGACTAATAAAGTTTCTTATATCACTGCTAAAATGCTGCTTACTCAGTTATTCATGCCAGCTGATCACAAAAGCAGTGAAATAAGTTACTTTATTTATGAGGAACACAAATTAATAAATGAAGACAATTTTGTGTTTTCCTTTTTTCTAATGCTCGTGTGCTTTCCGATTCGGACGTTTGAACATCGCTCCCGCCAACTTTAAAGAACGCTCGATTGTCAGTCCTTTGTGACGAAATTCAGACTGGTTTAAAGCCGTTCTTTGGGGTTAAATAATTCTTTAAAAATCAATACTTACAGTGAATGCAGTCGAATGGTTCCCTGTCAACATGGACGCGCAAAGTTTATACCAAAAAGCCAATATTTAATCGGGACGCAGTTTTGCATAACAACGCGCACCTGCTGTATGAAATTTACAATTGCAATTTCCGGTTCATTCGCGATCTACTTTCGGAATAGATATGATTTAAGAAAATGATTTTATTTAATGAAAACAAGTCTTACTCGTCACAAAATACATATTTTAACATCAGCTTATTTTCACTCGTCCTGTCGGACGAGAGCTTTAGGAAAATTCACTCGTCCTTTCAAGATTTCACTCGTCAATACGAGCGGACGAGTGGTATTTTTGTCCCCTGCCTATTTTATTTCAATAAAGCAGTTTTTTCCTTCTCCTGAAAATTTAACTAAATGTCAGTTATGCTACTTTTTACATGTGTCCGTAATGTCAATTTTGAAAATTTGGTAAAAACATTATTTTTACCAAAAAGGTAGACTTAATATTATTAAACAGTTGATGTATGTCACCTTAATAAAAAACACAAAAATGGGAAAGAAATAAAATGTATAAAAATGTCATTTACATGACTTATAACATTAAGTAGACGATATAGCTTTGATACTTTAGGATAAGAGTAGACCTTAACACAAATAGGATAAGAGTAGACATGAACACAAAATTTACACAAATTTTCAATTTTCTAACTTTAAAAGGGGGCATTATTCTTTCAAAAAAACAGAAAAAAATGGGTACGAAAAAAATGTGTGTACGAAAACAATTGGGTAAGAAAAAATTATGCCGAAAACAATATATGCTACAATAGCTTGGGGTCTTGACCACCAAAACGGCTTTGATTTTAATTATGCTGAAATAACTCGGGGTCATGACCACCAAACTGGCTTAGAATTAAATTATGCTGAAATAGCTCAGGATCTTGACCACCAACCTGGATTGGATTTTTATTATGCTGAAAAAGCTAGGGGTCTTGACCACCAAACTGGCTTGGATTTTAATTATGCTGAAATAGCTCGGGATCTTTACCACCAAACTGGCTTGGATTTGAATTATGCTCATTGTTCGGGTTCTTGACCACCACACTGGCTTGGATTTTAATTATGCTGAAATAGCTCAGGATCTTGACCACCAAACTGGCTTGGATTTTAATTATGCCAAAATAGTTCAGGATCTTTACCACCAAACTGGCTTGGATTTTAAATATGCGGAAATAGCTCGATGTCTCGGCGATGAAACTGGCTAGGGTTTTAATTATGCTGAAAAAGCTCGGGTTCTTGACCACCAAACTGGCCTTGATTTTAATTATACCGAATTATTATACCTGACTTTGATTTTAAATATGCTGAAATAGCTCAGGGTCTCCCCCACGAAACTGGCTAGGATTTTAATTATGCTGAAAAAGCTAGGGGTTTTGACCACCAAACTGGCCTGGATTTTAATTATACCGAAATAGTTCAGGATCTTGAACACTAAACTGACTTGGATTTTTATTATGCTAAAAAAGCTCGGGGTCTTTACCACAAAAATGGCTTGGATTTTAATTATACCGAAATAGTCCAGGATCTTGACCACTAAACTGACTTGGATTTAAATTATGCTGAAATAGCTCGGGGTCTCTGCCACCAAACTGGCTTGGATTTTAATTATGGTGAGAAAGCTCGGGTCTTGACCACAAAAATGGCTTGGATTTTAATTATGCTGAAATAGCTTGGAATCTTTACCACCAAAGTGGGCGGGGCCCTGGGGTGGGTAATGTGAACATGGATGGTCGAGATAGACTGTGTTGTCATAAGAAATCTTAAGTATTAATTTGAAGTCAATTGGTGAAAAATGGTGCGGCAGAGGCCGACGGGAATTCACACGCCGCATGTTTGACCCAGGGGGCGCCCCAGGGTTGGTAATGCGGCCATGCATGGTTGAGATTGACCGTATTGTCATAAGAGATTTTGAGTGCTTGACAGGTTAATGTAAGCCATTATGGAGAGGGGGGGTTTATGTGGGTTGGTGGTAATTTAAAAGATGAACTTTCAAAAATAATTAAAAAAAAAAAAATTGGGGGGGGGATTCTGGGGTGGGGCATGGGGGATAGTTTGGTTGCAGTGCATTGTGGTATGTCAGGTAAGTGTTGTTTTGTCAAAGTATGAATCAAATGTGATCATAAATAAAGAAGTTATGGCAATTTAAGCAAAATGTTCAATTATCTAAGTATAAAAGGGGCAATAATTCTGTCAAATGCTTGATACAGTTGTCTGTTCGTGTTTATAGATTGGGATCATGTTGTTAAAGAAGTATGCAAAATATGAAAGCAATATGTCAAAGGACATAGAAAATATTTGAGGTGGTATGCAAATTTATCAATTATATATGCATATTCTAAGTATAAAAGGGCAAAAATTCTGTCAAAATGCTTGATAAAGTTGTCTGCTCTTGTTTATAGATTGGGATCATGTTGGTTATGAAGTATGCAAAATATGAAAGCAATATGTCAAAGGACAAAGAAAATATTTGAGGTGGTATGCAAACTTTAACATAGATTTATCAATAATATGCATATTCTAAGTATAAAAGGGGCAATAATTCCATCAAAATGCTTGATACAGTTGTCTGCTCTTGTTTATAGATTAGGGTCATGTTGGTAAAGAAGTACATGTATGAACTAGTGACCTCAAAATCAATAGGGGTAATATGCGAGTCATGATCAATGTACCTATCAAGTTTCATGATCCTAGGCATAAGCGTTATTGAATTATCATCCGGAAACCATTTTACTATTTCGGGTTACCGTGACCTTAATCTTTGACCTAGTGACCTGAAAATCTATAGAGGTCATCTGCGAGTCATGATCAATCTACCTTTCAAGTTTCATGATCCTAGGCATAAGCGTTCTTGAATTATCATCCGGAAACCATTTTACTATTTTGGGTCACAGTGACCTTGACCTTCGACCTAGTGACCTATAAATCAATAGAGGTCATCTGCGAGTCATGATCAATGTACCTATGAAGTTTCATGATCCTAGGCCTAAGCGTTCTTTAGTTATCATCCGGAAACCACCTGGTCGACGGACCGACCGACATGTGCAAAGCAATATACCCCCTCTTCTTCGAAGGGGGGGGCATAAAAATATAAAAATAATTTGTTAAAGTAAAAAGAAAATATTTGGGGTAGTACACAAACTTTAACATGTGCACGCTAACGGTAACGCCGACGTGATCAGGATAGCTCCATTATATATATTTCATATATAATAGTCGAGCTAAAAATGAGTGAAAATCTCTGTTCCGTCCCCACCCCAACCCCTATAACTTTTGACCCAGGGGTCAGATCAAAATTCCAAATAGTGCAGGGTCGCACATAATGCTCATAGCTACCATGTGTTTAAGTTTTAAGGTTCTAGTGCTTATGGTGTCAGCGATTTTCCTTGTCCAATTGGGAAAAGTACCCGTACCGGTCCAATTGGGAAAAATTGAGTCGTGAAAACCTCAAAATTGGGAAAAATCGAGTCGTGAAATCCTTAAATTGGGAAAATCGCGTCATGAAGTTTGGGTCTTATTGAATCCATCATACAGTTCAAACTTAATTGAACATACCCATTAAAATAATCATTTGCAGGCATGCCTTAGTGTCCATTACTAAAAGTAATAAAGTTGATATAAATAACAAAATATTATATAGAAGACACAAAATCAATTACTAGTTGTTTTACTCTCTTATAAAGCAATGTCTCTCTGTTTCATTTTTTTTTTAAATTACAACAATCTTTGATGTTTGATCATCACTCAGTTGCTGGCATCCCTCTCTGCACAGCATCATTAGAGCTGTCAATGTGTCCTGTGATAGACGGTTCCGATTGGTTGTGCAAAGATTGTTCATTAGACTGAACAACCTTTCCACAGAGGCAGTGCTGGAGGGCATTTCAAACTACGATAAGGTTTCAAACCGACGTCAAACAGTACGCTGGCTGCCTGACAAAAGAACCGCAAACAGTAACGACTCTATTGATTGAACGCGCTGAATAATAAAACCCGATATTAATCGAGCGCGTGGTTACACACAACTATACGATTTTCTTTGTTCGCTCGCCGAAAGTTGGGTTTTGTTACGAAACTTTCGATCGTTTTGAGAAAAAATTCGGACGCCGATTGGGATTTTTTCAGATGCCGATTGGGAATTTTCGCTCGATTGGGAAAGTACCGTTTACCGGTACTTTATAAAGAAGGAGGAAAATCGCTGGGTGTAAGAGATAGTGGCTAGGACAGACAGACAGACTGATGGTGGAGATAACCACAATGAACCTGTTAACAGCCAACTAACGCTGCCAACAAAGCACAAGCTTTACGTGTCAGGATGTGGCACTATCTATACAAACTGCATAAGGAACAGGGCTTTTTTTCCTTATTTATGACTGGCCGTGGAAGGACATTTCACAATTTTGAAAAGGACAATTCACAAACCTAACATGGCCGTGAATTTTTACAAAATGGGCCGTTTTTCACAATTTTAATAATTTCACGACTCGGTTTTTCACAATTTTAAGAAGTTAGCGACTCAATTTTTCACAATTTTGAAAAGTTCGCAACTCAATTTGTCACAATTTTGAAAAGATTGCAACTCATTTTTTCACAATTTTGAAAGTTCGCGACTCATTTTTTCACAAAGTAAGGGGGCCAGGGCCGCTTCACAAAGTCAGGAAAAAAGCCCTGAGGAATAACAAGACGCTTAGGGTTTGAGGGACACCAAACCTGATTATGAGTCTTCCACACCTTAAGCATCTTAACCCTTTGCATGCTGGGAAATTTGTCGTCTGCTAAAATGTCGTCTGCTGAATTTCTAAAATTATCATTTTCTTGAAATTTTTTTCAAAGAATACTATCAGAATAGCAAACAGTTTGGATCCTGATGAGACGCCACGTTCTGTGGCGTCTCATCTGGATCCAAACTGTTTTCAAAGACCTTTAAAATTCGGTTCCCGCACTGAAAGGGTTAAACATACTTATTTGCTTGTGTACATGTACCTGATAATAAATTATTATTATTACCTGTTTTGGCATCAACAAGCTTTATCAATTGGCCCTCTAGTTTTGCACATAAATGCTACACGATCAACCAATATGCCTTTTCATTTCAAGTTGGAAAGCAATTTAGCCCTTATTCGGCCATAATAGGGTGGAGGATCGATTTAAAATACAACTATTCCAGATACAAAAATATTAATTCATTTATTTAATGCACTTATTTTCTTCTCTTTTGCTACGAAATGACCAGTCATATTTTGCACTAGCAGATGATATTTCTTTTTTTACGTCACATATGAAAGGTAAAAAGAAATTCAAGCAGCATTTTATAATATAAATTTAAAAATGCACTAAATCATGCACTTAAAAACAATATTATTGTGATTCTGTTATTTATAATCATATTAATAATGCCTCATTTTTCTCCATTTTATGGTTTACTATCTATTTTTCCCAATTGTATGGTTTATCTTGCTTATTTTCTGAATTAAAAAGGCACTGGCTTAAAAAAACTATCTATGCATGTAACTGTATATTGAAATCTCATTATGAGTGATTATAAATGCATGATAAAATTCTAGCATGTTATGTTATAGATAAATCTATATTGTTTGTAATTTTTCCTAAACATTATTAGCCACCGTTGTGGTCAAACATATTTTTTTGTTTTATTAATGACGTTGTTTCACAGATTACTGTAACAGAGCTACAGATTAGGTGCGCATTTGTGTAAATACTCAATGTAAAATTGCCGATTACGCATAGAAAAATAAAACCATGCGTTCCGAAACCCAATTGAAATTGTCGATTAGGCATATCATATTTTTCCTTTGCATAACGAGTAAATCTGTCCCGGAAATACCCTGGTCCGAAATACCCGGATTCTTTCCGCTTAAGCGCTTTCAGTATACGTGTTATTGTTGTGAAAATGTAGATGTTAATGTTATACTTGTTATGTACAAACTGACTTAAAATAAAATTTGTATTTGTATATTTGTATACCATGTGCTCAAGTGTTTTCAAATTCAGAATGACATTTCCCGGTATTTTAGAATATTCTGGCTTGTGTTGTTAACAAATTGTAGTGTAAATACAAACTCAAAGTAAATATTTAAAACTACCCGATTCACACTGAAATCAGTTTTATAATCCACCAGACGTATGTTGTTAATCACAAATAATAGATTTCAGAAAACAAAGGTAATGTTTACAATATCAGCAAAAGATGTCAAGGATGATCCGACAGTATCCAAATGAAAACTAGTCTTGGACAAAGCGACAATGGCTTCAAAATTGTGAATTTCAGACTGATGAGAGTTATTTTCATCTATTGTTAGATGCATTTGAAACATTTAAACCTTAAAATATTCCTCGATGCAGTAATTTATATTCATTCACCAATATATGTAGAAATGTATCCAAGAAAATGAGTATTCTTTGATTTATAGCGTGACATAAATATGTTACGACTCTGGTTGACTTTCGATACAGAGTTTGCTTCAGAGTACAGGTATGTCAATACCATATAAATTGTACGCTGAAGTTTCTTTAGCTAATATTTTTCTAATGTTGACAGACCATTGACATTGCTGGGGTTTGTTGATTTAAAGACTTATTATCATCACGGGCAGAACAACATTATAGATCTAGACATTAAACAGCGCGTCATTAAGTAGACAACAGCTGCACAACTGTATGGTAAAAGGTAAATATGTATCTTAATAATTATGTTGACAACTAGCTTACGTAGCAACGTCCGAAAATATGAAATATCCGACATGTATTTCAATATTTAAAATTCAAGATATAATGACGACTGAACTGTTTTACTTTAAGGAAAAAACGGTAAAACTATGTTGAAAATGAAACACAACAAACTAAATACTTATCTGTTACGGCTAAACGACTAATTATCCCAATATAACACTGTCATTGAATCGCACATTTCAATTATAATTATTCCCCTTGAAAGTTAATGCATATTGATATAACGAATTCATCAAACGTTATCAAACATTAGTAATTTGAATTGCATCGGATTCGCACAATATTATGTGGATGTAAATCCGATCCGGTTGTTGTTTATGTGTCAAGCTCATTTTGTCAGTGACTGAGTAAGATATAATAAATTTCTTCCGTAGTAAAATCTACTGTAAAGTACACAATGATACTTACGTAATTCTGTCGTATCCGTCTGAATAAACATCCGCTGCACAAAATATAGACATTTGTATTAATGATAATTAAACACAATCATATTTTCTGTGTTTATTGAATTAATAACACTGAGTTTCTTTGTCGCGTTACAAGATGGCGGATGTCTAACGCTGTTTGTGAAGTGACGTCACAATGTTTATCTGTGCGCGTGCCCTTTCCCATAAAAGTATTTAAACACAAAATACTCGAAAACTTGATTTTTGCCAGGTATAACGCCTATGCCAACAGGTAGATCGCATTCTTGTCCATATACATGTCAAATTTCAGCAAACGTGTTCGGCCAGTTTTCAAGGCGCTCAAATCGCGGCTATATGCCTCAACTTAACGAAACTTAGCCCCCTTTATCATTCGTTCGAATGAACGTCATCAATGATGACGTCCAATACATCACTCATTCCATATTTGTTAAAGTGAACATGCTTGACATATTTATAATGCATTATTACAAGTATTATAGTGCAAACGGAATTTGTCCTTTAAATTTATGCAATCCACATTTTTAAGCGTCGTATTGTAACAGTAGCAGACAACAGGCATCAGGTTAATAAGAATAACTGATGTATTTATTGAACGTGAATAACATCACCAAGTAACATGTTTTGAAATTACAAATAATAGTATAACATTATTCAACTATCAATGGTCATTAAAAGCTATGTTTAAAAGTCGGTCCATACAATCACCGAAAAGCACCGAAAAGCACTCAATTTCTCTCTCTATATATGCAATATATTGTTTCTAGCGTGTGTTAACGGGTTTAATTAGTTATTAATGGTTATATGAATGTATGTCTATACTACATTTTGCCCAAAATTGGATAAATATCGGCAATATACCGACCGAATAGCAATTCATGTGAAGACCGAAAAGCAATCAATTTCTCGCTATATAAATGAAAAATTGCGTTTCTATTGTGTGTAACGGATTAAATGAGTTATAAATGGTTATATTTTATGCATACTTATACTACCTTTTGTTTATTATGATGTATTAATGCCCAAAATTGGATAAATATCGGCAATATACCGCCCGAAAAGCACTTCATGTGACGACCGAAAAGCACTCAATTTCTCGCTATATATATGAAAACTTGCGTTTTTATTGTGTGTAAACGGACTAAATTAGTTATACATGGTTATATTTCATGCATATTTATACTACCTTGTGTTTATTATGATGTATTAATGCCCAAAATTGGATAAATATCGGCAATATACCGACCGAAAAGCACTTCATGTGAAGACCGAAAAGCACTCCCGCGACAGCACAGAATCACCGAAAAGCACTCAATTTCTTCATATTTACATGAAAGTAAGCCATAAGTGCCGTTTATAATGGATTGAAAACATGTACGTATTAATTAAGTCATTAATGACTTCGTCAAATATTGATTTAAGTTTAAAGATTACGCACAATAGTATTTTTATTTGCAACCGAAAAGCACTATCGCGCCAGCATAGAATCACCGAAAAGCACTCAATTATTCTATATATACATGAAAGTAATTATAAGGGCCGATTTTAATGGAGTGAAAAAATGTACATATTTATTTAGTCAATAATGACTTCGTAAAATATTGATTTAAGTTTAAACATAAAAAAGGCAGTTCTTCTTTTCATTTGCATCAAATTAAAGGTCAAAGACCGATTGTTTAAAAAAAACTGCTATTTTATGAATATATATCAAGCACGTACACTTAACAAAAAATACGATATTTCTTTATTTAATGTAGAATTTTGAAAAAGTAAAGCGCTTTATATAACAATGCTTCTTTCTGGTACTTCTTGAGTAAATAAACAAAAATGTATAGCATATTATATTTGTACATAATTTATAAAAAGAACTATGCGCGTCCCATTGAACGTTGAGTAAAGCGAGAGTTGAGAATTAAATTACACATTCATTGTTTCATTTTTTTTTTAAATTTAAATGATTGAAAAATTATGTCAGAAAACCAGCTTTTCTGCATTAAATGACCTTTAACAAAACGCCATCAGACCCGAATGAATACACGTCATTTATTCCAAGCAGGTAAATAACAAATACTATAATAAAACAGGGGAAGTCTACACTGTGTATTAGCAACCTGCTGTGGTTATCGTATCAGCTCAATACACAGGAACATGGCCATAATGGCTACTGTACTGGAAAAATTGGATTTACAGTCAAAATAACCAATTTCGTTTAAGTCTACACTGTGTATTAGCAACTTGCTGTGGTGATCTTATCAGCTCAATACACAGGAACATGGCTACTGTACGCAAAAAATGGATTTACAGCCAAAATAACTGATTTCATTTATTGCTGTAGTGGTGTGTAATTTAAATTAACAACGAGCATTTATCCACCTCACCGTTGCACATTATATTAAATTAATTAATTTAATGAACTAATTAAAGACGGCGTTAATTAAGTGTGAAGGTGGAAATTAAGAAATAAGATATATTTTCGCATGACACTGAATACACACGATACATGGATAAAATATAAATAAGACACATTTGAATCTTTCATTTCTCCAACAAAATAGCACGTAGTCACATATAAGATAGCTTAAAGGCCAGAAAACAATATAAGTTAGACACATTTGCATCTTTCATATCTTAAAAAAACAAACATGTGAATCTAAAGCAAAAAAAACCCGTTAAAACAGGCTGACTTTGACCGGGATTTACAGGCGGACTCTGACCCTGCCATAAATTATTTTGACATGGTTAATAACTGTGGAGTATCTTCTTTACAACGGTACCATTATAATTAATATCGGACGAATAATAATGCATTTATAACCATTTTCGCTTTGATGCTTCGCCTTATTTCATATTATGCTTTCTCACAATATTTTTTTACATATTTAGAAACAGTGGAAGAATACCGTAACAACGGTACCAAAAATGTATGGTCGGTTGGGAAAAGGATGCTTTTATAACCCCCTTTTAGCTTTTCCATGTTTTCATCAAGACATTGTTCTGTGTAAAAAAACACGGTATTTTTCGGTCAACTTTTACCGCACAGCGATTTACAAATTGACACTGTCCCTGCCATAAAATATTTTAACATCATTAGAAACTGTGGAGGATCTTCTTTGCAACGGTACCATTATAATTAATATCGGACGAAAAATAATGCATTTATAACCATTTATATCGGTTCCGGGTTTTCTTTACGGCATTTGCGTGTGTAAAAAAACCCGTTAAAACAGGCCGACTTTGTCCGCGATTTACAGGCCGACTCTGACCCTGCCATAAACTATTTTATATATTATTAGAAACTGTAGAGGATCTTCTTTACAACGGTACCATTACAATTAATATCGGACTATTAATAATGCATTTACAACCATTTATATCGGTTCCGGGTTTTCTTTACGGCATTTGCGTGTGTAAAAAAACCCGTTAAAACAGGCCGACTTTTTCCGCAATTTACAGGCCGACTCTGACCCTGCCATAAACTATTTTATATATTATTAGAAACTGTAGAGGATCTTCTTTACAACGGTACCATTACAATTAATATCGGACTATTAATAATGCATTTATAACCATTTATATCGGTTCCGGGTTTTCTTTACGGCATTTGGGTGTGTAAAAAAACTCGTTAAAACAGGCCGACTTTGTCCGCGATTTACAGGCCGACTACGACCCTGCCATAAAATATATTGATATGGTTAGAAACTGTAGAGGATCTTCTTTACAACGGTACCATTATAATTAATATCGGACGAATAATAATGCATTTATAACCATTTATATCGGTTCCGGGTTTTCTTTACGGCATTTGCGTGTGTAAAAAAAACCGTTAAAACAGGCCGACTTTGTCCGCGATTTACAGGCCGACTACGACCCTGCCATAAAATATTTTGATATGGTTAGAATCTTTAGAGGATCTTCTTTACAACGGTACCATTATAATTAATATCGGACGAATAATAATGAAGTTATAACCATTTATATCGGTTCCGGGTTTTCTTTACGGCATTTGCGTGTGTAAAAAAAACGTTAAAACAGGCCGACTTTGTCCGCGATTTACAGGCCGACTACGACCCTGCCATAAAATATTTTGATATGGTTAGAATCTGTAGAGGATCTTCTTTACAACGGTACCATTATAATTAATATCGGACGAATAATAATGAAGTTATAACCATTTATATCGTTTCCGGGTTTTACCTAAAAGATTTCCGGGTTTTCCGGATATTTCCGGGTTTTATACCTCGCCGATGGAAGCTAGCCTAAGCGCTTTTCATGACGTCACGCGCGCGTGCCCTTTCCCATAAAAATATTTAAACGCAGAATACTCGAAAACTTGATTTTTCCCAGGTATAACGCCTACGCCAACAGGTAGATCGCATTCTGGTCCATATACATGTCAAATTTCAGCAAAAGTTACCGACCAGTTTTCAAGCGCCACAAATCGCAGTGATTTGCACCAACTTAACGAAACTTAGCCCCCTTTATCATTCGTTCGAATGAACTTCATCAATGATGACGTCCAATACATCACTCATTCCATACTAGAGTTGCGACACCTTAAGGGTTTCGCGGGATGGAATGAGTGGGGAGATGAAATAAAATTGAAAACCTATTTCTTTTGTGCATTTAATGATGGTAACCAAAGTTCTCGCAAAAAATTAATATACATATCACATGATAATAACCATAATACTCGCAGACATGTTTATTTTTTCGAGGCCGTTAAATTAGCTACCTTAAAAAGTAGAACTTCAATTCCCATGACTATAATATTAAAAACGTGAAAACAGCAAACATCTGCAGTGTGTCGGACATCCCCATCTTAAACACTATCGACTAGCATTAAGCCTTTTTCTGTGTCTACAAAATTCTGTGTATTTTATTGAAACATCATTATAGCTTTGCGTTCAAGATAGTGTTGAATTCATTTTGCAATTCAATCAGCGCTTTGATTTTATATTACGAAATGTACTACGCAGTACATTGTGTGACGTCATTTCGGTGACGAAACACAATGGTTTTATTTACACTCTCTGGAATTTAAGGACATGTCGTTGTGTTTTTTTTATCTGTAAACTATTTGTTTAAAGCATCGAACGAATGCAAAACGTATTTCGGATTGTGTGTTCATCATGCATAAATGTAAACATAGATAGGAATACAATACAATTGTGTGGTTTGAACTAAGTTTCGATAAAGACATGGATTAATAAAGGTGAAAGTGCATATCGTTTCAAATTGTTTGTTATAAACTTTGGATTAAAGTAGTCAACTTATTGTTACAAACATTGGATTAACGATGTCATTTTTGAAAGCGTGACGTTTATACTAAATTAAGTTTTTTTTATAACTCTTGTTAAAGCTGAAATTGAGTCATCAAATTTCGCTACAAAACGGTGTCAGTTGCAATAGATATTTTAATGTGCTACGTGAAATTATAATTATGTTTGATTATTTTGTTTATTTGTTACGCACTTTATGCTGCTAATGATGTGTTGCTCACGGCAAGCCTCGCCGTGTAAACCTTTCTTCAACTCGTCGGACAAATTCAAGTACACGTGATACTTACATTGTATTTTATTTTTTCTGTGCATTTGATGATGGTAACCAAAGATATCACAGAGATTTTAATATACATGAAACTATTTCAAGTAATGCTATTTTGAGAAGTCCGTCACCACTCTATCGTTTGTTATTGTATATATCATACTTTTTTGCTCCTCTATATAAACATTTCTTAAAACCGGCTTTCCGTACTTTTATTTTGCATGCAACTGATTGCGCAATTTATGACGTATGTTGTGTGACGTAATTTATTTGTCAAAACAAACAATTTTAAGTTAAATTCTCTGGATGTTTTTAACCGTTATTTATTTGTTTAAAGCATCGAACGAATGCAAAAACGTATTTCGGATTGTGTGTTTATCATACATAATTGTAATTGTTATGTTATATTGGATTATTGTCGTCATTAAGGTAAGCTAGTTGTTTATACTCAATTGATTTACTGCTCACGTTTATTTATTGATTCAATAATTAAACCCTAAATTAATAATGTATTTGTCTCATGATTATCATGTATATTAAAGATATTATCGGATAAATAGAATACCATGTTAATACCAGTGTGTACTTACATTTATCCGACACGTCTCGGAAAGCCTCGCCGTGTAAACCTTTCTTCAACTCGTCGCACACAATAACATAGATTTATGTCATGAATATCTAAACAACCACACTCGATCTGCACAAAAGACATGCATGTGTACTTCGTATTGATATTTAAACACAATTATTACGTCGTTGTTTATAAATTTAACGCCTAACTGTATATTATATTGAATTAATAACGCGTAACTTAGTTTCTTTGTTTCTTAACAAGATGGAAGCTAGCCTAAGCGCTTTTCATGACGTTACGTCACAATGTTTATCTACGCGCGTTGTGTTTCGCAGAAAAAAAAATTAAACACAAAATACTCGAAAACTTGATTTTTCCCAGGTATAACGCCTACGCCAACAGGTAGATCGCATTCTTGTCCATATACATGTCAAATTTCAGCAAACGTGTTCGGCCAGTTTTCAAGAAGCCCAAATCGCGGCTATATGCCCCAGCTTAACGAAACTTAGCCCCCTTTATCATTCGTTCGATTGAACGTCATCAATGATGACGTCCAATACATCACTCATTCCATACTAGAGTTGCGACACCTTAAGGGTTTCGCGGGATGGAATGAGTGAAGAGTTCAAATCAAATTGAAAATCGATTATTTCTAAAAAAAAATTGGTACGAAAAAATATGTAGGCAGTGGGTACGAAAGAAAAAAAAAATTGGGTACGAAAACAAATTTGAGTACGAAAAAAAAAGGTACGAACAAAATAAAGGTACGAAAAACTATTTGGGTACGAAAAAAATGAGTACGAATAAAAAATTAGGTACGAACAAATTTGTGTACGAAAAAAATTTGAGTACGAACCAATGCGTACGAACAAATTTGTGTACGAAGAAATAATGGGTACGAACATAATATGGGCAGGAAAAAAAACTAATTTGGTTACGAAAACAAATAAGAGTACGAAAAAATAAAGGAAAAAAAAAATAGGGTACGAAAAACTTTTGGGTACGAAAAAAATGGGTTCAAATAAAAATTTGGGTACGAAAAATCTGGGCACGAAACAAATTTTGGTACTAAAAAAATGGGTACGAATTTTTTTATTTGGGTACGAAAAAAATGGGTATGAAAAGAAAAATGGGTACGAACAAATTTGGGTACAAAAAAGATTGGTACGAAAAAAAAATGTGTACGAACAAATTTGGGTACGAAAAACATTTGGGTACGAAAAAAATGGGTACAAAAAAAAATTGGGTACGAAAACAATTGGGAACAAAAAACATTTGGGTACGAAAAAAAAATTGGTACGAAAAAAATTTGGTACGAACAAAATGGGTACGAAAACAAATGGGTACGAAAAAAAAGGGGTACGAAAAAAAATGGGTAGAAAAAAATTGGGTACGAAAAACATTTGGTTACGAAAATAATGGGTACGAATTTTTTTTAGGTACGAACAAATTTGGGTACGAAAAACATTTGGGTACGAAAATCGAAAAATTGGGGTATGAAAAATCTATTTTGAGTTGTCTAGCCCGTGAATTGTCTCCTGGGGGTGAATTGTCTTGGGGTTGCTATTAAAGCTACATGTACTTCCGGCCAAGCCATGTGTTTATAGCGATTGCGCAATAAAAAACACCACTTTTTCGTGATTTAATCAAAAACTAGATTTTTCCCAGTTATAACGAATACGCCAACAGGTAAATCGCGTTATATGTACAGTTAATGAAAAATTTCAAAGGGCCATACATTGTAACTCTGTGAAAAATCATCCGACCAGAACCCGCTGATAATATGCATGTCTCCTCTTGGTTGTAAAGCTTCCCATTAAGTTTAATTGAATTCCAGTCATTAGTTGCTGAGAAATAGCCCGGACAAAAATTGTGAACGGACGGACAGACGAAGCGGCGACTATATGCTCCCCCCTTAAAAAATTTGGGGGGAGCATAATAAAGAAGTCGTGGCAATTTAAAGGTGGTACGCAAACTTTCAAATAGATTTATCAATTATATGCTTATTCTTAGTGAAAAAAAGGCCATAATTGTTACAAAATGCTTGATACAGTTATCTGCTTCTGTTTATACAATGGGGTCATGTTGGCTAAGAAGCAAAATACATGTATGAAAGCAATGTGAAAAAGGGCCTAATTCTGTTAAAATGCTTGATAAAGTTGTCTGCTCTTGTTTATAGATTGGGGTTATGTTGGTAAAGAAGTATGCAAAATATAATAGCAATATGTCAATGGACATCGGAAATATATTTGAGGTGGTACGCAAACATTCCAATGCGCGCACCTACGGCGGGGTGATTAGGATAGCTCCACTATATATATTTCATATATAATAGTCGAGCTTAAAAGTAAATATACTATAAACAACAAGCTTACCTCAATCACAATTTAAATGCAATGCAGTTAAACAATAAAGTTACAATGATATGCCAGGGATTGAAACTAACTTTTTACTATTGTGGGCAACCATCTTTAGTATTTGGTTGCCCAGATAAAGAATAACGAGCCCAGAAATATATTGAATATTATTATACATTTTTTTTAATAAAATAATAGATAATTATATACATTTGCTGACAATACACATGTTCAATGCATGATGTATTATTATGAGCCTGAATTGAATCATCTCCTATTCCTAAATAATGAATGTTATTTAACTAGGATTGATCCATGGTGATCAATTGTTTTTCAATTTTTATTGCACTGAATTGATTTAAACTTAAAAAAAAAGAAGTTTACCAACTTTTAAAAATGAGTTGCCCAGGCCAAAATCTACTTGCCCCGGGCTCACGGAAATCACTTATTTCCATCCCTGTATGCTCTTCATTTTCTGTTTTTCCATCCCATTCTCAAAATTAATTTTAAAGCACAATATTTTTCAATAACATTTGTATGAATTGCTAACCATTATCACCCAAAAAACAATTTTACAAAGCTGTAATCCTGTCGTAGAGATTTAGTTTACTATTATCAGTGTTCTCTTAACTTAAATACCGACAGCCAGCGATTTTGCCGGTTACATTTACTCTTTATGCCGGCTACTTTTCCCAAATATATCAAGTAAATGTCACAAATGCTTTCGTTTTACTGCATATAGTTGCCGGCCATATAACTGGCTACTCAATTTTTTCTGGAAAACACTGAATTATGCATGACAAACACACAATACTTACATGTAAATACATCTCAGATTCGTTTTTAAAATAAATTGACACTTCCAGCTTGTCGTCATTAAAATCCAAAGATTCAAATAATTTTCCACGAGATACGTCAACAATTGCGTAATCAAATGAATGAAAAATAAAAGTAAAGAAAGCCAGATTTTACATAAATTTCAGGTTGATAAACACAACAAGGTAAAGGTAGTCGGTGAGATATAATAATAATACAGTTACTAAGGCCCAAACCCTGGGTACGGTAAATATACTAAAACATACCCGGGAATTTTAACACTATATCGGTTGTTGTCGGCTATTTTGTAAAAATTAATTATGTTCACATTTATGTCAATTTTCTGTTAAATGACATTTATATTATCAAAGCTCATTGTTAAAATCATTAATGTGATTCAATTTTAAATTGTTTAAAGTCGCGTCATTGTATGACGTCGTCAAGTATAACATTTTCCGCGATGTCGCACATTCACTTTTTACCACCATAGATTTTTTTAAAGAAACATTATTTGGTTTGCGAGGTCCGTTCAATGGGGAACACCATATTCGGTATTTATATTATGTTTTAACCATTAATTAATGCTGTGTAATAAATATTGTATAAGATATTTCGATATTTATTGAAAATGTTTCAAATTGTTATTTATGAAACCTCTTATTCTAATGAGTGTATGCTATTATATTATACTTTGAAAAGCATATCTGTTGTACTATAATCTTATTATTCATTTTTTATCGTTAATTTCATTTATTGTAGAGAATCGTCAATGTTACATCTAGTCGCCAATGCTTGTTGTCAGTGTTAGTCGTAAATGCTTGTGATCATTGTCGTCAATGTTAGTCGTCAATCCTTATCGTCATTATACATGAAGGAAATAAAAGCAGAAACAGAGACGTATTCTTGATTACTTGCTTATTCCTATGGCGTCCTCTCAACACTCATACTAAAAAGCATGTTGATGCAGATTTTTTAAAAGAGAAGTTTGTTTAAGGTTAACAATATTGTTTTACGTTAATCTGTAGCATGTTTAACGACATCGGATTTTGGGCGGATATACAACTCAGATACAATCTAATATTTGCAGGTATGTTTAAGTTTAATTACCGTACCCGGGGTACAAGTAAGTAAAGTAAAGAGTACCCGGGGATACATGTACCGGTAAGTAGTACCCGAGCCGAGAATGACCAATCGAGCCTTAGTGAGTGATTGTGTATGGGATAACATGCACTGAGGGTGTATATTTTTCATGAACAAGTCAATTGAAGGTGTTAGAGATGCATTGATCCATAACATTAAAAAGGGTAATTAACCACGGGCTTATTAAAATTAAAACGATGACATTTAATTGTACCAGCTGTTTATTGTTGTATACTGTAAGCTTGCAATATTTTAAATAATGTAAACAACTTACCTTGTATTAAGTTGGCACATTGTTGTCAGGTGTAGAAACTTTTTATACTTATTTCTGTTAAGTTGCACTGGCTGAACCAAAAGAAGTATGTAGTCGTTTCTAAATAATCACGAAACAACCTACTAATGCATATATGCTTGCCAGTTACTGAGTTTGTGCATTTCCATTCATTATATTATCGGCCTTGGCAAACAGCGTAGAATCAGATGAGACGCCGTGTGGTGTCTGCTATTTCGTTACGCTGAAGATTTCCATATCCGCGGGTGTTTTTATGTCAAATGTTATGGTTTTTCAATAGATCATATACTTATCTTCAAAACAGCGAATTAGCGTTCACTTTACATCATTTCTGATGATCTTATTTTGTAAATATTTTCTGAGTGTTAATTCCTACGTTGCTATGTCGTCAGCCATTTTGACGGTTGGTTTGTTTACTTTCGGTTTCCACTACAAACGAAATTAATTGATTTGCTGCTCGCATTTATTTATTGATTAAATAATAAATTATTAAACCCTAATAATGTAATTGTCTCAATATCATTTATATTCAAGATATTATCGGATAAATAGAATACCATTCTAATACCAGTGTGTACTTACATTTATCTCGGAAAGCCTAGCCGTGTAAACCTTTCTTTAACTCGTCGCACACAATACTTTGAATAACACATAGATTTATGTCATGTTCATTAAAAAACCACAATGTGCACAAAAGACATGCATGTGTACTACCGATTGATATTCAAACACAATTATTACGCCTTTGTTTATCGATTAAACGCCTAACTGAATTAATAACGCGTAACGCCAGTTTCTTTGTTTCGTAGCAAGATGGAAGCTAGCCTAAGCGCTTTTCATGACGTAACGCGCGCGTGCCCTTTCCCATAAAAATATTTAAACGCAAAATACTCGAAAACTAGATTTTTCCCAGGTATAACGCCTACGCCAACAGGTAGATCGCATTCTTGTCCATATACATGTCAAATTTCAGCAAAAGTTACCGACCAGTTTTCAAGACTCTCAAATCGCGACTATATGCACCAACTTAATGAAACTTAGCCCCCTTTATCATTCGTTCGATTGAACGTCATCAATGATGACGTCCAATACATCACTCATTCCATACAGAGTATCGACTACGATTATAATGATGTCGATGTTTGAAACGATTACCCCGTTTATCGCAATTGGTTGTATAAGTCGTAGATATTTTTGTTTAGTACAACATCTTTAGAAATGGACCAGATGAGTGATAAGATCAGACAATATACAATTTTAAGAATAAGACCACGATTTTAACAATGGCACCATATACGATCATGTGAACAGAGCATCACATGACAACCTCTCTTAAACAACAAGTTTATATTTATATTTACCCAGAGGTTAAACGTAACACACACAATAAAATTAACATTCTAACACAGGAAAAGCATTAGCGTCAGCTGACAACGCAAGTTCCGGTTCTGGCATGGATGGTGATGTTAGCACACTGGCGGATGGCTTTAGGTACCGCCGAGTTGTTCGTAACGTATAACACATCGAAACGTTAAGTGTGACGTCATAATGTATTTCTGTCTTGGGACGTAGAAATATTGCCGTTGATCGTCTTTTATTTTGCATACCCCATACGATAGATAACCCGGTAAACGCCATATACAGTTATTGGAAAATACCCAATGTTTGTGTTAGTCTGAGTCTTCATATTATTGTTTTATGCACTCGCCATTTTCCAACTTGATGAGGGTTATGCAATACTGCGACTTAATAAAAAAATCGAATAATGATTAGAGAACTGTTACCTGAAGAACGCGATATCCGTGTACTCGGAAATAAATTAAAGCAATGATTATCACTTACATTGACAACGCTGTTTAAGATTAGATGGCGAAGTAGACTATTATAGTAGAGCCCTATTTATGAGACCACGAAGGTTTGCAAATACGAAATTTATTGACCCCATCGCAAAATATAAAGTTTAACTTGTCCGACTCAATTTAAAGAAATACAAGATTTCGTGTTTTCTTGCTTTCCTTGCAGCAACTGACGAACGTAACTATTGCTAACGTCTGTTGCATAACATACACGTAGTTCCTAATTCTCACGTAAGCTTTCTAAACGTTTTACTAGAACAAGTATTTTAAATATATATACTACGTAAAAGAGAAGAAATCGTATTGGCCCTATTTTATGGCTAGCGTCCAATAGATGTACTTCGGAACAAGATAGCACATATCAAATCCTTTCAAAATCAAACGGCACATCATCAGGAACGATCGAATGGGAAAATATAAAAACAAAACGTTTGTCCGCTCTAAAATGTTTCATCGCATTCGCGGTCCTTCATATCTGTTGAGTTATTAAAGCGTTATGTGTCAATGCGTAAATGTATTCTCTTCATATTGTATGAAAACAAAACGCCATCAGCATAATCAAAAAATATTACATTAATAGTAATATATTTTACACAACATACCACTGCAGAGATTTGTGAGTTAAAACAAGTTAAAGGCTTACTGAACGTCATACTTAGCCCAAAATTAATATAACAGCATACAATAGTCTCCGGCAGTGGCATCCATCAGGTTGCACAAAGCAATATAATATGTTTGTGTTGTATAAGCAAACATATGTATAATTGATTTTTGAAAGAAATTGTTGAATATTTTCATAAAATATTCGCAATCACAAATGTTTCGAAAGACAGAAAACACAAGCGTGTTTCAACTAACTACCCAATTTCCTTATTATTGCTTGAATCATTTAATTCTGTTTAAGAGTCGGTCTGCCATTCGTATCGTTAACAAAATTAAAACGCTTTTGCCCGTAGCATGAACCAAGAAGTAAGGCGGCTCGTGGTGTCACAAATCGGCAGTAAAAAAGTCGTATTATCTCGCTTTGTATGGGTCCAAATTACGTTTAAAATATCTGGATTTAACAGTCCGAAATCATCCAATGAAGAGAGTCGAGCTATTTATCTTCCAGAACATTCAAGATCATGCGGCATGCCAATCTCCACACAGAGTTGTCGTTCCTTACTCTCACATACATCCAGCTATGCTGGTTCCAGTCAAATCTCTGCGCCGAGGTTTTTAGAAAATTTTAATCGTAAACCAAAATGTTCGTTGTGTTTTTTTTCGCGGTTATAGACAATGTTCCTGGCTGAAATCATTGAACTATTACTTTTAAATCATTCATGTATCCGTGTTCAACAAGAAAGTGGTAAAATACCTGTGGAAAACAAAGAATTTTGATTCAAACATGTGTTTTCTACAATTTAACGAGTGGTTTTGGAAATTACCGATCGTACAGATGTATTGACAGATATATGCCAAAACACAGAATAGCTTTCATATTTCAAGTTTATCTGCCTTGAAATCACAAATTTATCAAATGAGGATCAAAAACATTAATTTATCAACCATTTAAGTCAGCAACATTAAACATTTTTGATTTTGACGTGAAACACTGTCGATAAATGCTTATAAATACGCCTAAAGGTTCAACTTGAGCGCATAAAATATTTAAAGTAATATGGGCATCTAACAGTTTATAGGTGTCTATGGCAACCGTTGTTTATTTTTTGGTGTTTTCACTTCATATACACTCATATTTGTTAATGCAGCATCAACATACTAGAACAATATCCTGGAAAGAGAAAAATAATGCATTTGAATATCAACCGTACTTTCGTGTTGACAACTGACGACAGAAATGATGTGGTGAACGATGTGAATCTAAATTTAGTTTTAGTGCAGATACGTTCATATGACACAAAGGCACCATTTTGTTTTGCGGCTTATTTCGGCTTAGAGGACTTGGTGAGTCATGTACAATATTAAATATAAATATATATTTTTATAAACAACTGGTAGCAAGATGAGTTGCAGATACTTGGTCAGTTACCACATTTTAACTAACTCTTTTGACCTGTTAATTCTTTTAAGCTCAATTCAACAGTAAAAACTGCCCATTATATCACTTAAAGAATAAAGCATTTTTCAGTTTATCCTTCTATCCGATAGTGCCATTTATTCCCATAGCTCGGCCACTCAATTATTTTGGAAATACCATATCTGATAAAACTTGATACGCATGTACTAGAAATGCCAATAAGTTAGAAAATACTCAATTTTAAGTATGTTGTTGTTTTAGTCAATAACAATATCACTTCCTTGAAATATTTAAAATTTATTACATTTTTTGTTTAATCGATTAAATGATGACATGTATTACAGATTGATAAGAAGATATGAACGATCAGGGTTGCTAGGGCGCCCGCATTCAATGGTCATGTTAGTATTGAAGTACTTGATACCTAAAATTATAAGCCTTTGGGTGTTGTATAAACATAAAAAGTTTAATTAAATGTCTCAAAGTGTGGGAAATGTTTTCATTTAGTTAAAAAAAGTAAGTTAAACTCTAAACAGGAAAAGATGATATATGCTTATTGAATTAAAAAAAACACAGTGTTAACAGCATTATTTACGATTTTTTTTATCAAAAGAAGTACATGTTCAAGTATAAACAATGTAATTATTTATTTATTTATTTATTAATTGGTGAATTTGTGCATTTCGTCCAGTATTATCATAGTACCCGTTTTGGTTAAAATTTACATGTTTTGAATGTTCGTAGCCTCTTGTTGCCAAAAAAATCATGAAAAATAGAATTTTGTGAGCAACTTTTTAAAACAAACCAATAAAAACAAACATAAAATGCTTTCTTAATCACTAGATATTATTTCTGCACTCATTTGTCATCAATTATTTAAAAAAATACTTACTTTAAACAATGAATGGTTCATGCTACTCATGGTACCAGTTTGTTTTTTTTTTAGAAAATTAATAACATTATTTTAAAGTTCGAATCCCTTGTTGCTAAACATTTCGTAAAAAAATACAATTTTCAAGGAAATTCATTTAAACAAAAAGAAAATGCCGTCTTTTATCTTAATTATTATTCCTGCAATTATTTTACACCAATTATTTATTTTTGAAAAATAAATTTGGTTCATGCAGTCTTTGGTGCTACGTTTAAAATATATTCGTGGCTATGTGTGGTTGCTCTTATTTAAATAATCGCTTTGAACTTTAAAACATGTGCTTGCACTGCTGTTTTTACTTGATAAAGACAATAAAATCAAACCCCACAAATCACTTACTATTCATATAGTTCTCATATTATTCACAGTTATATGGTAACAGGTATCTAAAAAGTACGTATCTCTATAGACACATAATATTTTGTACATGCATTTCAACTTGTCTTAATTTACCTTGATTTCTGAAAAGTCTTAGTTTTTCTCATCAGAGTTCCCTGTAATTTCAATAAATTAAACAGTCTTAAATCACGTTCTTAATCTCTTGGAATTACCGTACACGATAGTGTACTCACACTCCTTCGCTTTTAAATTGCTTCTTTTTTAAGTATATTTAAAATTACGTTGACTTTAAAGTAATTAGTATTTAGAAGGTCACGATATTTAATGTTATGTTTATACTGTCATAATTTATAATGTCAATGTAATATTTCATTGTGTTATAATGTCTTGCTATTATTCTATTGTGTATATAATGCCAATGGTGTTTATTATGCCACGGTATTATCCAATTATGTTTATAATGGCATTGTATTGTGCGATTGCAGTTATAATGTCGTGGTATTATCATATTGTGTTTATAATGCCATGTTATTATTCAATTGTTTATAATGAAATGGTATTTCCCAATTTTGTTTATAATAGTATTATCCCATTGTGTTTATAATGCCATGATATTATCCCATAGTGTTTTATGATGACATGGTATTATCATATTGTTTTATAATGTCTTTGTATAATTATATTGTGATTATAATGTCAGGTTGTTGTCCCATTGTGTTTATAATGTCATGCTATTTTCCTACTCTTATAATAAGGTCATGGTATTATCCCATTGTGTTTCTTATGTCATGGTTTAATCCCATTGTGTTTATAATGTCATGCTATTTTCCTACTCTTATAATATCGTCATGGTATTATCCCATTGTGTTTCTTATGTTATGGTTTAATCCCATTGTGTTTATTATGCCATGGTATCATCCTATTCTTTTATTATGTCTCGGTATAATCCAAGTGTGTTTACACTTTACGTTTTTATCAAATTGTGTTTATAATTTGACGTTATTATCCAACTAACCTCGTCCTCTCAACTCAATGTGAACAATCCTACATGCTTGCGTTTTACTTATTTGTGTAAATCATCCATGTCATTTCTGAACTGTTTGTTACTTATTCAACTAGTCTAAGTTACGTTGAATATTTCGGAATAATGCCAGCATTTAAAAATACATTAATAATTGAATTCCGATAATATTTACATCAGATACACTCGTATTAGCTCATGCTGTTCTTTCATTAAAGGCATTTGACCAATTCCCTGTACAACTCTGGTTAATAAATACAACCGAACATTTAAGACAAAAATTCACATTGTGTGTAAACAAGTGTAACGTTGAGTTAAAGACTTGTTAACATGTATTGAAATGCACAATGAAGATCACCCTTAGCAATAAATAAATTCAAAACACAAAGTAATATAAACACACATTTACCTGTAAACATCGTAAAATGTAATTAAAACGCAATTACGTTCATATACAAATTCTATTTCAGGAGAAATACAAATTCGATTTGATTGCTGTTGAATTACCTAAATAGGTTTATATTCACCATGGCTACACTTAAACTTCCTTAAGGACGATAACATTTAGAAAAGGTTTTAGTATGCCACATTCATATAATTGCACTATGTTGGAACTTTCCAGTGCCATTCCATTGCCACCTTTATGCAAATTGATATAGAATTAAAAAGCTTTTACATCAATTTGCATCAAGTTTTAAAGTTTTGTTAAATGTCTATTTAACGTTCAATGTGTCTTAAATGAAATCATCGAAGCAAACAGTCATCCAATTAAATATTCAATACTTTCCAAATTTATTTATATCGAATTTCTTTTAAAATCATAATATAATTCACTTCATAACTTGGTCAGAATGTTTATCTTTACAATATATTTGCGAAGTTCAAATCTAGGTCACAGGTCAAATCTTAATAAAACTCGGTACCACTCTAGAGGGCACATTCATGACTCCATTGGATGAAACTTGAACACAATGTTTGTATGGACAATACATATCAAGTGATCTAATCCGAATCGCGTTAGTCAAATCTAGGCCACAAGATCGTTACATAGATAAACCTTGTTACAACTTTGGATACCACATTTATTACTCAATCTTGGTGAGAATGTTTATCTGAACAAAATCAAGGGCAAGTTTAAACATGGGTTACAAGCGTCAAAAAAATAGATACCGTGTAAAATTGTTACAAAAGCCATTATACTACTCGCAAAGTCACAGTTATGAGCCAAGAATCAAATGAAGTCAGTTATTTTCTATTTGTTGTTTCACGGGTGTTTTTACATGAGAGGTATGGATTGAAGTACTTTTTCAGCACATAGCAGTTGCGTTGCTGTATAAATACAGCATGAAAATTACTTTTTGTTTTAAATCAGATAAAACGTTGATGACTTACAAACTAGAATACACGTTCAGAAGAAGTGATTCTTATGCACAAATGAAATAAGAGTTAAATGCAGTCGCATATCACTGTTGTGTGTACAATAAAACCCCATTCAGGTAAAAAGACAGGTACTTTGTTGTGAAATGCATGTTTATTTGCACATATACAATTTGTACGTTTCGGCAACAGATACGAGAGCTTAGAATAACTTAATTGGTCGTTATTGATATAATTTCAAGTACACAACATACGATTTATGGTGCCAGTGTTTAATATATTTAATTGTCCTATGTCATATTAAAGTTTTGCTTAAAGATTGGAAAAAAGAAATCATTGACAATACAATCGTAAATACGCATAATTGGGGTAATTATGTGTCGTCCATGGAAGATTTTTTTATATTTAAAGCGTATTATATAAAAAGAACTTAACTTGGGCAATTATATTCCCCCCTCCTACAAATACTGTGATATATATGAACTGAAAGAAAATGTATGTTTATTGACTACATGTGCTCACGTAATCTACAGACTGAACAAATTTCATTATTAATTAACAATAAACTTCATTTCACTTGCGGAAAAAAACATTGGAAATATTTATTTTTTATATAGTTCATTTTTAATAAATAATATTATTTGGGGCTAGTGTTTCCAGATGTACAAATTCATCTTTGATAAAGACGCCTTTGTTTCCACGGCTCCATGTATGGTGCCAATTGTGGCGTATAAATCTGAAACGGGTGGACTTCCGTAAAAATCCTCGCTCGTTTAATTCAAAACATGCGTTACGTTTCATTTCGTTGTTGCAATCTGAATATTTACACTTTGACTCAAACATTTCTTTGAGAGTAATATCTAATTCATCCGTGAAGTAGCGCGTGTTCGGCACATACACGCCATTGTCGTCTGTTTCAAGCAGTTCTCCTCTGTAAAAGAACGGAGAGTTGCCACTCCAGTGTGTCTTATTTTTCTCAGTAGTCATAGTTTCTATTCCCATATATTTGTTAAATTCTCCTGTTAGAAAAATGGGACCGGTTGTTTTCATAACGCTATCCGCGGAATATATAAACGTTTTATTAGGTGGTTGTTGTAAACCATAAAGCACTTGCTTGAAGAAAGGATGCTTAGGCCTGCACATCATGATTGCATTGTTAATCATGTATGGCATCCCAAACAACAAAACCGAGTGTTCAAATGGTTCCACCGGAATAACGCAGCCATACTTCATTGTAGCACGATCAAGGGGTCGTAGGGATTCCATGTCAAGGTCGGCATAAACACCGCCAAACTCATACAACACTAAATACCGTAGCATGTCGGACCTTTTTATATTTTCCACATAACCGTCCCAGATCCTCAACAAATGAGGATGTCGCTCTGCCAAAAGTTTACGACCGGATTCGTCTGTCCAGAAATAATACTTCCATGTCGGGTGATTGTCCGCAAATGACCGAACATAGTCAGCAAATTGAACGGGTATTAGATGGTCCCTAAACGTCTGGTGAAGAATGTGTGGAATTTTCGGCTTGCCTTTGGAAACTGTCGGAAAATCTTCGGTAACTTCCGGCTGTTGGTAACGGAATACCTTAATGCATTTTTTGGCTGAAAGGGAGATAATACATTACATCAAATAAAGAACAGGTAACATATAAGCCATTGTATGTATTGCTGTAATAAGTTAACCCCTTCGATATAATCGCTACGGATATAGAGATGTCAGAACCTGTGTTTAAAAAGCTTAAAGGGGCCTTTAAGTTTTCACGTTTCGGTAAATTGACAAAATTAAAAGTGTTGTTTCAGATTCGCAAACTTTCCTTATTTATGATATTTGTGAGAAAAAAGTAGTACTGAACATTAACCATGCTCTTAAATAGGCATTATATGTATCTTTGCCGATTTAAAAACCTGAAAATAATAAAGCGTTGCAACGCAAAACGATTGAAAAAAAATGGAGAGTTCTGTTTTGTCGTTATATTTTGTGAAACTACGAGGGTTGCTTATATAATATATCAAATACATCCCTCAGTGTATGAGCACTGATGGCCGAATGGTTTAAGTGGTAGACTTTACTCTTGGACTCCAGGGGTCAATGGCTCGAGCCCTGTTGAAGGTTACTTTTTTAAATTTCATTCTTGATTTTTCACTGGAGCTTTGTAGATCCAATGTTTACATTTATCAATATTAAGCAATTAATGACAAACTTCAATACATGCCAAAATCTGTGAAAAGGCGCCTTCACTTGATTATATTGTCTTAAATTCAGAAAATAAAAAGAAAACATGTACATATTAAACTAGTAAAATGTTTACGCGTGATAAATTTACATACACACATTTCGTATGTTACACTGTAGTGTTTGTGAATAATTTGTTAAATTTCATAGATGTCAAACACTCCAATTTGAACAGTTCAGTAAACAACTTTTTAATAAATCTTAAACAACTTAAAATAAGTAAAACACGAGTTAACTGACAAAGATCCTTAACCACATTTCTCGAGTAAATGACGCTTTATACGTACCTGGAATGCGGTATCTGGTAAAGTGCGACATGTTTAATAGTACACTTTCACATTGACAAGGTCTTTATAAAATAATTTCCATGAAAATGTACTATATTCAATTATGTTATTACAACCTTGTCATAAAATATCATATTTCTGGTGAAGATGTGCCTGATTTCAGCTTCACGAAGATACAAATGGATACAAGTATGCATTCAACGAATAATTATCCCACAGTAAATTGATCCCCACGTGAACCGTGTAAAGCGCATGCGAAGAAAATCAAATGTTGGCGTGTTTCATCTATCATCTAGGTGTAGGGAGATATACACCAAAGGCAGCAGTTACAGGAGACATGGGATGTACCCCACCGCACATTCAACAGTGGAAATCAGTGCTAGGACAATGGTTTCGCTTAAACAGGATGGACGATAAGAGACTTAATAAACAGTGTTTTGACTACTTAACTAGACAGGGCGCACGACGTAACAACTGGAGCAAAACGATAATCTTATCAGTCAATACAAAACTGCAAAATGCCGCTCTTAGCCATTGCCACGTATACAGTAAAGATCAACAAAAGTCGATAATTAATAGCTATCAACAAGCCATGTTGAAAGAATTTAAGCGTAAATGGGAAGACACTGTTAATAGAGAACATGGTCAAATATGCGCAAATGGGGGTAATAAACTTCGGAACTATAGGCAGTTTAAAACAGAATTCACTGTTGAGCCATACGTCAAGTGTTATACGATAAGTAGATCACAACGTAGTGCCTTGGCAAAATTCCGCTGTGGTGTTGCACCTCTTCGTATAGAAACAGGAAGGTATGATGGTGTACCGGAAAATGAACGATATTGTTTTATCTGCAAGACGTGTGTCGAAAGTGAACTTTCTTAATGGTGTGTCCGCTTAACGCAAATATAAGAGCCAATTTAACAGAAAGTGCTCTTTTGGTAAACCCAAATTTCAACGCATTAAACCCAAAGGAGTAAATGAACTTCTTGCTGTCAGATGATCGCCTCATTAAACCCAGTTCCAGAGCCTGTCATGACATTTAAATCAAGCGACGCAACCACATGTAAATATAA
Source organism: Dreissena polymorpha (assembly GCF_020536995.1). Lineage (NCBI taxonomy): Eukaryota > Metazoa > Mollusca > Bivalvia > Myida > Dreissenidae > Dreissena > Dreissena polymorpha. The sequence goes on along the minus strand of NC_068357.1, from coordinate 110,419,103 downwards.
TCCATTTAATGTGTACGCATAGTCAATTGCGTATCAAATAATAATACACTTTGTAATTCATAAGTACAAAACTGTTTATAATGTTGAAATTTTCTCTTACTGTATATGTGTGATAATATTTTATTTTATTTTAAGAAAACTTATATTTTAAACCGAATTTCCTTCAGGATCTTTTGATCTTTCTCACAGTTATAATTTTTATTTATTAAAAGAAAATTAATTATTTTGAATCGAATTTCTTTAGGGATCTTTTTTCTATTTCTAACAAATTTGAAAGATTCTATGATGTATATAACCGTTGAACACTTTTAGAATTTTTAGAACCATCGTCTCTCGTAACTCTTTTAGAGTGGTTTTGTACATATATATATAATGATTTTGTACTGCCTTACTGTGTTTTATTTACAAAAGTGAGACGTTAATAAACTACTGTGTGTGTGTCTGTCTGTCTGTGTGTGTATCTGTCTGTGTGTGTGTCTGTCTGGGTGTCTGTCTGTTTGTGTGTCTGTCTGTCTGTTTGTCTGTCTGTGTGTCTGTCTGTCTGTGTGTATGTCTGTGTGTCTGTCTGTGTGTCTGTCTGTGTGTATTTCTGTCTGTGAGTCTGTGTGTATGTATGTCTGTGTGTGTGTCTGTCTGTCTGTGTATGTGTTTGTCTGTGTGTGTGTCTGTCTGTGTCTGTCTGTGTGTCTGTCTGTGTGTGTGTGTGTGTGTGTCTATCTGTCTGTCTGTCAGTCAATCTGTCTGTCTGTCAGTATGTCTGTGTGTGTCTGTCTGTGTGTGTCTGTGTGTCTGTCTGTGTCGGTATGTGTGTGTGTCTGTGTGTGTGTCTGTCTGTCTGTGTGTGTCTGTCTGTCTGTGTATGTGTGTCTGTGTGTGTCTGTGTGTCTGTCTGTCTGTCTCTTTGCCTGTCTGTCTGCCTGCCTGCCTGCCTGCCTGCCTGCCGGCCTGCCTGCCTGCCTGCCTGCCTGCCTGCCTGCCGGCCTGCCTGCCTGCCTGCCTGCCTGCCTGCCTGCCTGCCTGCCTGCCTGCCTGCCTGCCTGCCTGCCTGCCCGCCCGCCCGCCCGCCCGCCCGCCCGCCCGCCCGCCCGCCCGCCCGCCCGCCCGCCCGCCCGCCCGCCCGCCCGTCCGTCCGTCCGTCCGTCCGTCCGTCCGTCTGTCTGTCTGTATGCCTGCATGCCTGTTTTTCTGTCTGTCTGTCTTTCTGTCTGTTGTTTTGACAATGTTTTAAATCGGTAGCTTACATTAAGAACAGATTCTTTCAAACTCATAGTTCCTTATTTTATGTCACTATTTTATAGTTTGCTAGTTAAAAAGTTTCATATACCTAAATAATCTCACTCACCAACGTGTCATCCTTTAAAGAAGAAAAACCGTGTTTTCCTGTTAACATAATTCTATTGTTTTCGTCAAAGCACGGGTAGAAATGATACGTTAAATACATGGTCAAGCGGTCAAGTCGTGAAACCAATAGTGGGAAATAAATTTACTAAAATTACTTAAGTTCTCGGATATTTTTCGTGTAATTTGTTGTAAAATGGATACTCGTGACGAGGAATACAGTGGTGACAGTGTTGATGAAGGTGATGAAGGTGATTTTGACGTTTGTGGGGGCATATCTCTAGAAAATCGTTTCGTGATTTCGAACAAAGGAGAAAATGGCGGGAAATGGCAAACCGTGGCCAAGAAAATAAAAAAGGCAAGTAGTAGTAATAGTGACAGTTTTGCTAACTTGTCGACCGATGAAAAACTGAATTGTATCTTTGCCCAGGTTAATAAAAATTTCGAAAAGATAAATGATGTAGAGGATGAGCAGCATGCATGCAGGAAAGATGTCAAAAATGTGCATCGTTTTTGTACTGAACTGGAAAACAGAATTATTGACATGGAACGAATGTGTGTGAGACAAGAACATATGTCTAAAGTGCTGTGCTACAGATCTATAGATATTGAAGCTAGAAGTATGAGGAACAATCTAGTATTTTACGGCATCACTGAGAGATTGTCATATAAATATGGAGACAAACAACTTATTCTTAACTTCCTGCAAAACGAGCTAGATATTGACACTGACGAGATTTGTATAGAAAGAGCGCATAGATTGGGCAAATCTTCACCACAAGCATACCGAGTAGGTACTGATCAGAAAAGGCCATTAATCGCAAGATTTAGAGACTATTGTGACACAGAAATCATCATGAGAAAAGTCTACCTCCTTAAGAACAGCAGGTTTGGGATTGATCGGCAATACCCAAAAGAAATGGCAAATGCAAGAGCAACGCTTTACAAATCAGAAGAAGCAGTTAATGCCAGAGCAAACGGAAGGAAAGTTCAAATACCCGGCCAGATTATATATCGACAGCAACACGCCGGGTATGCGAATACTTCGTTGACGGATGGCACTTCACTAACAGAGAACAACAAAAGCCACGCGCGAGAGGTGAGTTCTTCAGCTTTTTTGTATTTATGTTCTGTTTATTTGGTTTTTAAACACAGAACATTGTTTGGGTGATTAATGGTATAGCACTTCGTATTGCGAAGAAAGAAATTCGCGGAAAAACGGTGAATTATTAAAAAAACGATAAAATTCCATCGATAATCAGCATGAATTGAATGATCAGTACATATTTTAACAAAATAAACATACTTGAAAATAAATCAAGAACGTGCTTACTATTCGAAATAAAAGATCAATATATCCAGTAATGTTACAACATGTTACATTTTAGTTTACTAATGTATTTGAGAAAATTCAAATGTTTTAAGAGTCGCATGCACATTTTTCATCTGCACTTCGTTTACCGATCATCTAAAAAACAATGGCACTTCGTTTCCCGACATCTAGACACTTTTTTCCAGATATAACAAACTCGTTTTTTGTGAATCAAAAATGCAGAATTCGCTGTGGAATACTGTTAAAGTAAGCAGGCAATAAATAAAAATGTATGTACTTAGTACGCAAATAAAAAACGAATTACCGAAGCATGTTCTTATCCCTTTGAAATATGATTATGATTTGGTATAAATGTGAAAGATAAAAGATAAACAAATTGGATATGTCTAATGAGTAAAATCTATATGACCATATATTTTAAATTACGTTCTAAACGGTTGATCTAAAGCATTTATCTTTATGTCCAAATGAAGGTACTAAGGCTATTTACTTATATATTAGAAAGCATGTCATGAATAATCACTCTGCTTAAACTGCCTCTCAAAGATTAATATCAGCAGCGATGCAGGTCCGAAATTCTATTGGAACTTTTTGGCTCAATGCCAGTAAACGAAAATAGCAATAAAAGAACGGGCGGGGTCGATTTAATCACACGACAGTGGTGTAAAAAGTTATGCATATCCGTCTTTGTTTTTAATATAAACACAACACATGCTGCATATGAAGTTGCATAAAAGTGACACAATTATTTATTACAGGATGAGTGAATCGGAGCTTATGAATGCCGCCGACGGTTCGTTGTTGGACATTAGTTTAGAAGAAGAATTGTGTACAAGCGAACGGTTCTCGTGAGGAATTTGTGAGGCCAGTTATGCTAGGAAAGCCTACTTGAAGCGTCATTTGAAGACATATGAGGATGGATGCATAAAGTGCTCAGTGTGCACTCAGTTCTTTAAGACTGAGGAAGATAAAAGGAAACACATCGAGGACAAACATAGGCCAATCATGTGCGAAAGTTGTGGAAAGGTTTTTTCCACTCGTAACTACATGGAATTCCACAAGAAAACCCGTGAGGTAGAGGTTGTGAACTATGACAAGAAATGTCCATTTCCAAACTGTGGGAAGATATATTGGCAGAACCGACAGACCGACAGACAGACAAGTTCTATCCTATATAGCACCCTAAACTTCGTTTGTGGGGGTATACAAAGTACTTACTCCATAATATGACATTTAAACATTTTATGTACGCATTCCTTTTTTCCAGAATCAGTTGTTTTTACGATTTAATTTTACCCGTGTTTCTTTAAACTCAACCAATACAGTGATTTAGGGTCAGGTGAATCGTACTTCGAGCAAACGTTAGCGTTGCGTAAAGGGAAGTGCTCCCTATAAGCAGGGCTCAAAGTTAAGGGAGTTTTACCATTCTCTTTTTAATTTTGTTGCTACGCATAAGTATCGTCTTGATGATGCGATTCAGATAAGCACAACCGACATAGGAGTTTATGAAGAAAAAATGTGTATTTGTCTCATAAAGACCCCTTCACTACCGTTATCTAGAGCCCTGCTATAAGTAAAATTAAACACGATTTTGTTGATCCGCATTATCCTTTGTATTTTCATTTCTCTGAATCTCAAGTGACCAATAAAAAACAAGTTCATTATGTACACATTTATTTAATAATAAATATAATCTTATTTGAAAATTGCAATTATAATAAACATAGTATAAATTTATAGTAATGTGATTTTTGAAAAATATATTTTCAAAATGTTTCGAATGAATAGCCATAATATAAATAAATGCATTTAAGGTAGAAGATAAAACTCAGTTATTAGAGTGCCCGCTTTGTTGAAAGTCTCCGTAATCTGAAGTACCCTTTATCGGTAAACTAAGTGCCTGCAACTTTGTGTATGCCACCTATTACAACATGCACTATCTTTGTTTATATTTCATTGAATACTATAAAAATGTCAGTATTTGAAGCACAGTGATTACTCTACATGCTGGAATAGCAAACAATTTCTTGCAATAATTCTAAGTAGTTTTATTTTGTTAAAATGTTTACTGTTCATCCAGTTTATGCTGTTTTCCGATCGAATTTTCTATTTTTTGGGCGAAACTGTACTATTCTTCCGTGAAATTGTGTATTCCCAATACAAAAGGATACACCATTTATCAACTCGACCATGTGTCTTGTCTTAAAAACTAATCTTTAGGATATAAGTTCATATAACTTTAAATAAAACAGAGGAACTTACCTCTCGCGCGTGGCGTTTGTTGTTCTCTGTTAATGAAGTGGCATCCGTCAACGAAGTATTCGCATACCCGGCGTGAGCAAGTTCGTGCAAGACTACTCCTATAAATATGAGGTCGATTTACATCGACCTCATATCGTTTAACGTTATTTTGCAATAGCATCGTTCCGACATGAATTCATGTCGGAAGCTTTAACGGTATCAAATTCATATAACAGCACAGAATAATCATGAAATAAATTATTAAACATAAAATATAAACATTATTTTACTAATTGCATTAGAAAAATGTTTATACAAACTTACAAGTAATGAAAGTCCAGCCTTAAAACACTACCACTGTTCAAATTCCATATTGTTGCCATATAGCACTGTGTAAATTGAAAGTTGCATAATGTTACCTCATTGGTCGGTTATAAATACATTGTTTCTCTATGTATAGTATTCGATTAAGACGAAAATAATAATTAACGTGGAATGTCATATTAGTTTTCCATTAAAACTTTGATCTTGATGTGTGTGTTTATGGACGTTATTAATTATGTTATACTTATTTTTGTATTTCATTAAGAATTAGAACGTGTAGCCCTTTTTGTTAACTGTTTTTAGCAAACGATTCGCGGCTTAATAAGACACGGAAAATAGTTAAAGCGACACTTTCATTTAAAGGTTTAATGTGAACAATATTAAATGAAACCTTTTTTGGTATTAATATATTTTATTGACATGTTAAATTCGATACTTGAAAAGGTGTTTAGTCTTTTAAAAGATGTCGCTGATATTGTTAATTTCAATAACTGTTAATATGCTTAATGTTGTGTAAGAAATTGAATAGTTTCACTGAGTTTTATTCCCGCCTAAAATCCGATATCGTAAAACGCGCAACGGTTAAGAATAAGGTCTTAATAAGTTTAAGTATTCAGATCTGAATATCAGCAGCTGTGCCAGCTGGGAGCCCCGTTTTGGCTTTAACAACCGCAAGCGAAACAACATACTTTTTTAAGTCTTGCACTTAGACTCCATGATCACAAGTATAGGTCCCTGCTGTGGCGTATGACACCATAGTGTTATTTAGTATTGGTCGGCACAGTATCTGATCATAACGAGACAATTGGTTTGTGCTGAACACAGGGGCAATAAAACCACAGATCTATCAAAAAACAAGATTATTGAGATATCTTTTATTGAACACCGCGATAAAAATGCTCAAACCACGGACTCTAGATTACACGGATAAGAAACATGGCAACATTCTCAGAATCATCACTGCTATATGTGTAATCACCTAACAATTCGTCTAAAAATAATTAATATATTTGAGTTGAAGACGATGTACTGTTGTATAAGTCTGAATAAACTATCTGTCTGCCTGTCTAAATCAAAGCCGTCATCGTCCCAGTGAAAAAAAATCTGATTTTGAATAGTTGAACATGATGCCCTAATGTCAAAATACGAAATGACCCGCGTAACACCGACCGTGATTTTCAAGAATCTTTTATATTTATATATCTGTTTACTACGTAACGTAAGCTTTCTAATGATATATAATTTGTCAAAATCGGCCGAGAAATGAAACTATAATTTAACAAAAGACGTGAGTGGGTACATCAAAATGTATAACCTCGGCCCTTCGCTGTACGCTAATTGTACAAAATCGATAGCCACAATACGGCAAAACGCGCGGTGGTAAAACATAAAATGTGTATTTCTTGTGTTTATCTCGCTATAAATCCATTAATAACAACGGGAATATACTAAAACGTATATTTTTGAAAGAGGAATTAATAAGCAACAAGATAACGTATAAACCAATAAAATCGGATGAATAGTTTTTGCATAAGATTGAATTTACTACAGTAAGGGTCAAATACTCGATTCATCTCCTAACAATATACACTCCGTGATACAACTGGTAGTTTTAACACACACATATAGGTTCCATTTAATTAAAGAGTACTGAAAGCTAAAAAGTGATGTGGTTTGCTGTACAACAACAATTGGTTATGTGTAACCTATTCAAAAAATAATTTCGTTCAAGATAATTCAATGTAATTCTATAAACGACAAACACACGAAGTGTGTTGTGTATGTTTATTTTTAAAAATGTACATAAGTGGTTTAAAAGCACATTTTTACACATTTAAGAGGTAATCGCTCACATATATGTCTAATTAATGATAATTTTATGCATTAGCAAAGATTTAACGAGAAAAACTGAAGTTTTAGTTGAACTCAATTTGCTATAGGAAAACGACGGTAGCCGTTTAGACGTAAGCGGGGTAGCTTACGTCTAATTATTTGGACTAGTGCAAGACATGTTTCCAGATTGGTATGGGGTGTTGAGTACAGATAGAACTGTCGGGGTAAATACACAAAAAAAAGATGATAGGCAGAAAACAAAATCGAGAATGTATTCTAACGAAACGATCGTAGACAGTGTGGACAATTCTGTGTTTATCGACGAAAAAGATACAGTTCCAGCAAAACAAAACAGCCACGCCCACAAAAAAATAAACAGCCCGGAAAATAGGTCATGCACGTGCGACAAAAACAAACTGGGCGATACACTACAAAGTGAATTAATCTGCTTACCCGTTTGTGCACCAACTACTCTCCAAAATAATCCACCGAAACCGAACACTAACTCACAAACAAGAAGAGGCTCGAGTGACGAGGGCGTAAAACATACGCGTCTACCTGTACCATCTTCAAACACATCGGGAAAACCGATCACTAGGAACAATGAACAAGGTGTGAATTATACATACACAGCGTGTTTACAATGCTTAAAATAGCACGGGACATGAGAAACTTTCTGTGGGATCCCACGAAACAATAACGAGAGATGGTATTGGGAGTTCGAAACGGGACGTAGCGACAGAAAGCGTGACGGGACTGACCAATCAAAAAGCAGGAAATAAAAACAAGTAGGACAGCGGGGTCAATGAGGTCAAAATATGTTTACTAAATGTGCAAGGACTTATAGGTAAACAGTATAACAAGCTTGACAGTTTAGAAATGAAAACATTACTTAATAAATATGATATATTATTGTTCACGGAAACCTGGTCCAATGATAATTTTAATTATAATATCGAAAATTTCACTGCATACATTTTAAATATATATTATTGTTCACGGAAACCTGGTCCAATGATAATTTTAATTATAATATCGAAAATTTCACTGCATACATTTTAAAAAGAAAAGTTACACTTAAAACTTCAAAAAGAAGCAGTGGAGGAATTATCATGTATATTAATAACAAGCTAAAAGAGTATGTCCGATTCATTAATAGTACCAGTGATTGTATACAATGGATAAAGATAGATGGTAAATTGTTTGAGTTTGATCATGATGTATTTTTATGTTTAGTTTATAATGCACCACAAGGTAGTGGAAGACATTACCTTGTTGATCAAAGTGTTTTTGAATTAATTTCAGATGACCTACTGCACTTTAATAATGTGTATAATGAATCATGTGAATTCTTTATCTGTGGAGATTTTAATGCTAGAGTTGGTGAGAAACCAGATTTTGTCTTAAATGATAATGTTCATGTTTGCCTAGCGAATTTGTTGCCAGATGATTATAACCAAGATGTTTATTTGCCAAGAAGTAATTTAGATAAAACTGTAAATGAATATGTCCAATAATTACTGGATTTTTGTAAAATGACAGGGTTCAGAATAGTGAATGGCAGGCTTGGTACTGATAGCAGCATTGGAAAACATACATTTGTAGGTGCACAAGGTTGTAGTACTATTGATTTTGTTTTGTGTAAAAGTAGTATGTTCCCATATATTGAATCATTTGAAATTTTAGAACCAAATATTTTATCAGATCATTGTGCTGTAACCTTTAGCCTTAAAAATAAAGTTTTGCTTGATTTTGTTGCTGATGATACAACTTCAAATAATGCATTTGAAAATGATGATAAACATTTACCATACTTGTATAAATGGGATGATGAAAAGAAAAATGATTATATTAATGCAATAAACAGTGACAGTATAAGAAATACATTTCATACACTTTGTATTAATATTGAACAGTCTCAAAATAATGGTGATTTAGATAACTGTTTAAGCTCATTCTGTGAAGTTATTGAAAATATAAGCTCACTGTTATTTAAAAGGAATTGTACTGACAAAAAATGTTGTGGAAACAATAAGGATGAAGAATATATTGATGATCTATGTAAATTTTTAAAACGGAGTTATTATAAAACTCTGAATACATACAGAAACTCTCCTACAAATGAAATAGAAAAAATATGGTGGAATCAAGAAGTTTTTATAAAAGTATAATTAGAAAAAAGAAAAATATTTATGACAAAAATCAGGCAATGAAACTAGAAAATGCAAGACTAAGTAATGCAAAATTATATTGGAAAATGTTAAGAAATAATAGTGTTAGAGATAATAAACACAACATAAATAGTAAGATTTTTTTAACTATTTTAAATCAATAAATGATCCAAATTCTTCATTTTATCAACCTGATGAAGATATTTTATTTTTTGAAGACAGATATTTGAATGGTGAACTGAATATCATGATTGATGAATTGAATGTACCATTTTCTGACCAGGAAGTTATGAAAGCCTGTAAACAAATACACAATGGAAAATCAAGTGGTCCTGATTATCTACTTAATTAATTTTTTTAATTTGGGATTCACAGTTGTAGCTTTTAAAAGTTGTGTGTACTTTATTTAATAAGCTGTTTGAAAATGGGCATTTCCCTGAAATGTGGAGTGAGGGTTTTATTGTACCATTATATACAAAGGGAAGTAAGAATGATGTTAACAACTACAGGGGGGTTACATTATTTAGTACATTTGGGAAATTATTTACTAAAGTCATTAACAACAGACTGAATAATTGGGCAGAAAATTATCATGTATATATAGAATCACAGGCAGATTTTAGACAAAACATGGGTACTATCGATAATATTTTTGTATTACATGGTGTTATTAATTATTTACTTAATGAAATAAAAGAGATTGTATGCTGTATTTGTGGATTTTACTAAAACGTTCGATTATTTGGTTCGAGATATTATCTGGTATAAACTTTTGAAACTAGGAGTTCGAGGAAAAATGATAAATGTTATTAAATCTATGTATGTAAATGTGAAATCAAGAATCAAATTAGGTAATAGAATAAGTAATGAAGACTTCTCTTGTTTATTAGGAGTGAGACAGGGTGAATCTTTATCACCATTCCTTTTTTCTATTTATTTGAATGATATTGAGGAACATTATATGTTAAATGGTTTAATTGGGATTGATATTGGAATGTTGAAACTATTTCTGTTACTATATGCAGATGATATTGTAATTATGGCTGAATCGGAGGAAGAACTTAATAAAGGTTTGTGCTTGTTGGAAGAATACTGTGATAGGTGGAAACTGTGTGTAAATTCAAATAAAACTAAAGTTATGATTTTTAAAAAAGGGGGACAATTAAGGAGAAATAAGAATTTTGCATATAAAGGCGAGGTTATAGAAATTGTAAAATCTTTTACATATTTAGGAATTGTATTTACCACGGGAGGATCATTTACAAGTACTTTTGAAACTCTTGCTGGACAAGCTTCAAAAGCGGTTTTTAAATTAAATTCATATTTACTTAATTTTCCTTCAATCAATATTCAGACCAAATTACAGCTATTTAATCAACTTGTTTTACCCATTTTAAATTATGGCTCAGACATATGGGGCTTAAATGAATCCATGACACTTGAGAGAGTACATTTAAGTTTCTGTAAAAAAATATGAGGTGTGAAAATTCAAACTCAAAATAATTTTGTGTATGGAGAACTTGGTAGAACATCCTTAATCGTGAGACGTGCAGTTAATGTAATAAGGTATTGGCTAAAAGTTACCCAGTTAGAAAACCATAACTATGTTAAGTGTATATATTTACATATGTGTAACTGTTTGATAAGTAAACCAAATATGCACGCATGGGCTAAATCTGTTTGTAACTTGTTGCAGTCCTTGGGATTACATTATGCATGGATAAACCAAGGAGTAGGTGATTATAAGTGCTTTTTATCTCTTGTTAAATCAAGATTAAATGATGCTTTTATACAAAATTGGATGTCTGAACTGAGTAATTCATCAAGAGCAGTAAGTTATAATCTTTTTTTGTAAATTTGAATTCCAGCCTTATTTAAATGATGTTACTATTGATAAGTTTAGGTTTAGTCTGTGCCGACTAAGAGTATCCTCTCATAGATTAGAAATAGAGTCAGGCAGATGGCATAAACCAGAATCTATACCAGTCCAGGAAAGAAAATGTCAACATTGCAATGTCTTGGAGGATGAATTTCATTTTTTGTTTGAATGTTCCTTATACAATGATATTAGAAAAAAATACATAAAGCAATATTACTGGAAAAGACCAAATATTCCAAAATTTATAGCGTTAATGCAATCTGATAACCAAACAATTAACAGAAATTTAGCAAATTATGTTCATAAAGCATTTATTCAAAGAAATGTCTATATATATTATTTTGAGTAAATTACATGTCAGAAAAGTTGACTTCTCGCTGTCAATAGCGCTATTTATGTTAACATTATGTTGAAATACATGTATCCTTTTAACAATGTATGTATAGAACATAATATAGTTTGAATATGATCAATCATGTCATGAACTTGTATTTATTGATGACCACTTGCATGCATTTTGTTTGTATAAATATATTCAACATACATGTGTACTCATGGACTGTAATGTCTAATGTATCTTGAATAAACCAATACATATTACAAATTATACATGAAAATTTGAGGTATTTCTTTTCTATTTGATTTTTCCATTCACAACTTGAGTCCCTCACGTGGCCTTTAAATACATTTTTGTACGTATCACAACGTTTATACTTTCGAAATACAGATCATGCCATCTTTTTTACAATTGAATCTTAAGCAAGGGAAATTATAATAATTTGATCATAAGCCCGCTTCCATGAATGCTCGAAACGTTTTCCGAGTTATTGCAGAGAGAAAGATCGAGCTGCTGTGTTATCTTAATAATACTTCTAAATGTGTCCAAGGGGTTAAAGAGATTTGATTATGCAAACATAAGTACGCGTAATGGCAGTGGAATAAGTATAACTTGCGCAGTGGCAAAATGTACAAATATGATTCGAATGGATTTTTAGAGTTAAATCACACGATACAGTTTTCCGGGCCATGTGTGATATGGGTGGCAGACGTCATAAACAAAATAATCATTTTGATAATAAATCAAGAATAAACTTCAACAAAACAATCATACATTTCAGAGGCGTATTTAGGTGGGGGGCTAGGGGGCTAAAGCCCCCCCCCCCCCCAGCTGGCTGGCTAGACACGGTTTTTAATAAAAATGAGCCCCTTACAGTTTCAATCCACTTGTGTATTTCCTGTCATATGTCCCTAATTAAGCCATAAACAGCTGTCGATTTGTGTGATTAGCCCCCAGGCATGTGTACAGACGATCTAACCTTCGTCAGCTAAAGTGCACGCCTCATTGACAGTAAGTAATAAACTGCGCTATTTGATTGGCTGAAGAAGATACATTCAACTAATGAAATTCATCCATACATTAAGCCATAGATAAATGTTTACAAATGGCTGCCGCATGAGACTTGTGAAAAACAATATTTCAATTTGTAGCAATTAAAGAGTTTAGACAAACGCAATGGACAATCATAATTATTTTTTCGGTAATTTATTTGATGAATTTAATTGGTATTAGCTCTTTAGAGTGATAATCCTTTTGAGTAACAAGTTATTGCCAGTGAAATTCAACTGCACACTTAATGAATGGCAATTATTATTTTTTTTACAAATCGGGCTAACTGCTTTGATGTTCATCCATACTTTTTAAAATTAAAAAAGACTCAAAAATGAAGAATTACTTTGCTATATGAAACTAAATCATTTTCTTAAAGCGTGACAACATCGAGGCAGCAACACCCAAATTAAACTACACAGAAACCTAACGACTCCCTTTGTTAACACTTTTGTGAACGAAATGGACACCCGATTCAGTGATTTTCAGACTAAGGCAGCCATGGGATTGAAGTCTATACCTGAACAAATGTGCGCCTCTCCTGTCAGTGCTAGTGACCTTGAATGGTTCATTGATGATCTCCCTTCCCCTCAGTCCCTCCCTGCTGAGTTGCACTTTATATGGCAGGCTAGGTGGAAAGGTGTACCCAACCCACCTACTACCCTTCAGGGCTCTGTTGCACATTGTGATTCCCAGCTATACCCCATCATTTACACTGTTTTGTCCCTATCATGTGTGTTCCCTGTTACATCATGCGAGTGTGAAAGGAGTTTCAGTGCCCAAGGACTTGTTAAGACAAAACTAAGATCATTAATGGGTCAGGACAGGTTGTCCGCTGTGTGCCTGCTTTCCATTCATAGGGACATGGACATAAACATTTTAATGTTGTACCTAAGTTGACCTAGTAGGATATCCAACAAGGTTAAATAGGAGGTCCACCCATCTAACTCTGTTAAAAAAGTTATGGATAAAGATAATGTCTCCCACCACTTCTGTGGTTTGAGAGACATTTGATTTACCCCTGTGTGTCTGTCTGTCTGTGTGTCTGTCACACTTGATGTGTGAACTCAAGTTCTTATTTGTTTTACATGCACTTTTATCATGCAAAATGCTGATTAGATAGCAGGAAATCGCATCATTTCAAGGTGCCATTTCAAAAAAAAATCGTCGACGGAAGGGGACACCCCTCCCGCACCCTCCCCTGTTGAGCCCCCCCCCCCCCTCTAAAAAATTTCTGGATACGCCTCTGCATTTATTAAACTTCAAACAAACAATCATACATTTATGGGGGGGAACGTCTGCACTTAAACCAAATGGGGGGGGGACGTCTGGGGAGGAAACGTCTTGGGGGGGAAACGTCTAGGGGAGGAAACGTCTTGGGGGTGAAACGTCCGGAAACCGTGTGATATAATGACAGCTCAACAAAATAAGTCAACACTTAAACAAATGAGTCTAAAACGCCGTAAACCTTAAACGGAATAAACCAAGGTGCTTTTGGAGGTAACTTAGATTCCATAATTCTACATGCTTTAAGAGTTACATGTCGCTTAATTAATGATTTCAGAATCATTTCCTGCAAATTTTACTACATTGTAATACTCATGATACAGAATAATGACATTTCTAAAGTATATTTTGAGATCTTGATAACTAAATACAATATAATGAAGTCATTTAAACTATTGCCACTTAATGTAATGTCAATCTCCTGCTGCAGCTCAGGTATACCGGTAGATAACTGTTAAACCAATATTTTAAAGAAGCCTGAAATAGTTTTGCTTTTTATCACACCATTGTTCAAATTGATTTTAAACACAGCCAAATTCACGTTAGCCTGGTTTTACGCTGTTTCGAAACGAGATCAATAAAACGGTTGGATTAATTTTAAATAACAGGATATTCGTCGGCGTCTTTCAGAAGTTCAATAGGTAGACATGATCGGGCGCAACCCAGATCCGCATGATGCGGTGTCTTATCAGGGTCTGCGCTGTTTTCTTAAAGAAATTTCTGTAAGAAATATTCTAAATATAAAAAAATATATAGAGCGGGTGCTTCATAATCCGACCATGTTCCTGATTCCAAACACAATATAAATTTCTTATCCAATCATGTGCGTAAAAGATATCAGGAATCTAACGTAATTAGTTTGACATCACTTCCTTTCTCTTTTGTTCGGTGCAATTTTGAGGTAAAGGTGCAGCCAGTTTTTCTGAAAAATACATTTGCCGATATAAACAGCCTTCCGGTAAGTGAAATTATTTGATCGCCATTTTTTTACACTTATTTGCTAAGGTTATATCAAAACACATTATTTCGTTTCGGTAGCGTTCTATGAAAGATAATAATCTAGAAACATGTTCTGATCATGTGTGACCCTCATAATCAAGATGTAGGGTTGTGTAAAGGAGGAATTGATAGTGTTCGGAATTACATACCACATTCAAGGACTGATCCAAATACCGAACGATTGACTAAATTTGATCCTTTTTTATGTTGCATGTCCGATGACTTATAATAATTGGTTTTGTTTTTCTTTTGCAGTAATGAGCCGTCAATTAAGTTGGAGAGAAGAGGCAGTCATACGACCCCTGTATGATGGATCAAACTGACGAGGTTGTAAGAAGTGGAAGAATGTCTCTTTGTCAATCCTCTAAAACATATACTAGTAACCTACTTTTCCCTCTTTATTTACTAAAAAACTTTTTCCAAAATTGACTGAGTATGTAAGTTTAAATGATTGGCCTTATATCTTTTTCTAGGTACAATGGGTTTCAAAGCTGGACTAATGAAACGGGAAATCACTGTACAATCCAAATGTGTGCATTTAGGCCTGTACCATATTGTGAAAGCTCAATAAGAAATACTTTACGACGACGAACGTGAATATAACCATATTTTACGCGAGGATATATTAAACCATCTTCTTTGGTGTTCAAAAACAAGCATGGATGCCTCAAGAAGTATTTTAACCTTTTGTGCGAAACAAGAAATAGCCTTAGACCAGAGCATTGTGTATTTACTAAATACACAATAGCTAGAATGAAAGCTAGATGTGGTATGGTAACATAGATCTGACAAGATACATTGTTACCAGACCACATCTAGCGTTAAAATTATGGCTATTATATACGGAACACTGATTTGTATGGGTTAACTTTATTTTACGAAATAATTAACGAAATATTCGTTGATGTTGAGTGCTAATGGGGCTTTAAAAGTATCTGTCTGGTTATGATGCTTACGCATTGAGTCGCAAAACACATTAACTTATCGGGATGATATAACTATTGTGGTTAGTCTACATTAGCGACACAGTAATTCACATGGACCAAAGTAGGGTGCAACGAAGCACTACAGCGAAACGAGCACATAATTTTTAAAACAAGTTGTCACAAGATTTATTATCGAATACCGGGTGAATACAGTTTCATGTTTTTGTGCATAATTTCACGAAATTTATGATCGAATCCCGGCTGTATTAAGTTTGAAGAAATAAAGTGTGCGTTTTGCAACACTGCGTTTTGCAAGATAGAATCTATATTTGAAATATGAAATGAGTAAAATAGACATAAAATAATTATTTGGAACGAAATCACTTGCATTAAGTATCAAATTAACTGATGTTTGTATTTAAATAGCTAATATGTATTTAATGCTCATGCCATTAAGCATTAAATATTGGGGACTTAAAATGATACATTCATTCGTTTCAAGTTACCGAAATTATAATCGTAACATCACTAAAATCATGTTTCACACTTGTGGATGACATCAACGCGACTTCTGACATTAACGCTGCCTGGTTTGAATAGAGACTGGTTGATTTTCGCCAAAATATTCGTATGTAATTATATCCGTCAGTCCCACAATTTACTTTTTAAATGTAATGTTTATTTGTGTAATTTGAATAAATAATAAAAATCCTATTGTGGTAATGGATTACAGTGTTCTTTGCATTTTCACTAATTGACGGTGAGTTTGGTAAATGAAAAGTTCGATAAAAAGGTAAAAGAGTTGAATATGTCTGGACAAAGGGCGTGAATAACTGTAAAGTATCTAAATGCGTGTTAATATCCTTGTTTCGTTGACGTTTTTAAAAATATCAATTTACCGAAACCTCCAGATCTATTGCTCTATATTACTTTTTTTAACGACCTTGTAATTTATCGAACTTACATGTAATCGTTTTTATTACAGAACATCTTTCTAAGTTGGTATTTTTCAAACTGTGTCAATTAAATGGAATCATCGGGATTTTTATTTTAAAAAGGTCATCATGTTCGGAATTACGAACACTTTGGTTCGGAATTACGAACATATGTTCGGAATTAGGAACAGTTGGATGTCCGCATGCTTTGTAAATAATTTATTTTTGGTTGGACCATTATATAATTCTATATTGGACAAAGTTTATCACATGCACATATCTAGTTGATTATTGTCTCCCTTTGATTGAAAGTGATCGTAATTCCGAGCATCATTATAAGTGGCTTAAGTGTTCGGAAATAGGTGCACCCGCTCTATTAGACATCCCTAATTTTGGAAATAAATTGATCCAATTTAGAAGGATGGGAGAGTCCACTAGGCATAAATGGGTAAACGGATCATCTGTAAAATTATCTTACAGGAACGTGTTCACTGTTAGGAAAATGAAAATTTTCACAAAATTGTCATAAATTAATATAAAAAAGAATGTATTATATTAAAACAATCGAAATAAACCCCAAACTAAAGCATGAAAAAGTATCGGGTTGTTTCTTGATTCTTCTAAATCAAAATCAGTAAAATAATAAAATCTAACGTTTTTCATCTATAATTTGAAAATAAATACGTGTATTACTGACGCAGCGTTTAAAATGAGCGCAAACAACAATTTATCTGTGTAGTGAAATGTTAATGATTAAGATTGCTGTTCCAGAAGCCACGGTTTCGAGTCTCGAGAAAGGCAATATTTTTATTTTAAAACAACAATTTTTCTCATGGAATTATAATTATATCAAACAATTACAAAAAAAGCATTTTTGTAAAAAAAAAATTATTTAATTATATTTCAAAACAGGATAATGTGTTTATAGTTTCTATTAATACTACAGCGGTGTTAAACCAAGTGAATCATTTAAATGGGCATTCCGACGGTATATTTTCCCGTAGACACATACATGTATATGTATGAATACAATGCATATTCAAACTTTCCAATCAGATATTAATCGAGGACCAATGGGAGATAGTTTATGTATTTTTTTAATAATATATATCGGCCAAAGTAGTGTTGATACACGCCTTGAGTGGACCCCTCCTCAAATTGCATACTGTAAAGACAATTTTACTTCAATCCCATTGTCGACAGTACGCATGTGAATAGCGGTGCCTCATGGACACTGCATCCTGAACGATTTCAGTATTAGAACTGATTTTCCCGCTTTCGCAAAAAATGTCACATTGATGTTTTTTTTTGGAAAAGAGCTTTTTTAAAAGACAACTTTTAAAATGAGACCTACATGCCAATCAACCATTTGATAAATACTTTTAAGAGATCACATTATTTTTTGATTAAAATTATATGTTAAGCGTCGATATACCCTTTAAATGATTGACTATTAGACAATATACAGAGAGATGATATTGACAGAATTATTAAATGTCACAGGCTCAAAAATATATAAATAAGTCGAGTGTTAACACATAGATCTGTAATATAAACTAAATAAAGCAATCTTCAACTGTATAGATTGCCGTTAGGTCCAGGAGAAAGCCTTTTTATCCGAATGACAGAGGTTCGAATACGCGTCAGGTCAACATTAAATTTGTTTTGTTTGTTGTTGTTTATTTATATTTTATACATGAGCATGTACATCTGTTATAACATTTAATAAGAAATAGCTTGGTAGTACCTGTAATAAATTCAGACACTGGAGTTCTATTTTCATATTCGTTTAGTTTAACAACGCCATTGTGCCATACATTTTGCGAACAATTTGGATTGTGTTAGAAGGAAATCTTGTGTCAACCATTGGCTTGGTAAGTTCCGTCGTGGCAGTGAATAAACAAAACGTCTACTTTATCAGACGTTTTTGACTTCGTGTGTACACAAACCAAGAATTAAAACAACGGACTTCAATATGTGAGCTTTGTCATGAGAAAACTGGGCTTAATGCTTGTGCGTTAAGTGTCGTCCCAGATTAGCCTGTACAGTCCGCACAGGTTAATCAGGGACGACACTTTCCGCTTTTATGTAATTTTTAGTTCCAGTGAAGTCCCTCCTTACCGAAAATCAAGTTTAGGCGGAAAGTGTCGTCCCTGATTAGCCTGTGTGGACTACACAGGCTAATTTGGGATGACACTTTACGCACATTCATTAAGCCCAGTTTTCTCACAACAAGGCTCATGTAAATCATCCATATCTATGCGTAATCTGGTAATGCTCAACACTAAAACTTTGAACACATAGACCCCATCAGAATGTATTTGATTATGTCGAAGACTAAAATGAACAAAAATCATAACGTGTGTTGTAACCTTCACCCATTTACGCTTAGCGTCTAGAAAAAGGGCCTTGGTCATATAAAAATAAACACATTTCAGTCCCTTGATAAAGGTAATAATCTTTGCTAATTACGTTAGAATCTTAAAACACTATGCGTTTGACTATTTATACTGTTATTAACCCATTTATGCCTGGCGTCTAGAAAAAAGGCCCTGAAAACAGCGCAGATCCAGATGAGACGCCGCATAATGCGGCGTCTCATCTGGGTCTGCGCTGTTTGCTTAAAGGAATTTCTGTAAGAAATATTCTCAATATAGATAAAATATACTAGACATCCCTAAGTTTGGAAATAAATTGATCCAATTTCAGAGGATATGAGAGTCCGCTCGGCATAAATGGGTTAGTCACTTATCTATGATGCTCTTACAAACTCGGTCTACGTTTACTTTGCGCAAACAATTTCTACACATGACACCAATAATTAATACGATTTCTTGCATTTCAAATATTATTTACAATTTTAAAATGATCTTGTATCATGATTTGCTATATAAATCATAACGCTACTATTTGAAACGCGCGATGTGAATGCACATTATTTGCAAAATTCTACAATATATCAAAAGAAGTCGCTCCACGCGGTTGGCGTATACTGAATAGCGGTTAAAGTTAAACCGTAAATCACTTTTGGCTACTATTACAAACTACTTAATTATTTTAAATAGGATATTTTGCTTGCTAAACCCATTTCAATTTTACATGCAGCTCTAAAAAGCATTCTATGGGGATTACTTCTTTCTTTCAGATTACATGAGTTTTTGAATACAAGTAAAATGTATTAATAAAATGCAATAAATTCGAAGTCGCTTGATTTGCTTCAAAATGACTTTTTAAAAAGCCGACTGAAGCCACGTATTTGCCATATTCAATTTTGCCGCTTTAAAGTTCCAAACGAGCGCTAAAATTTAGAACAGATCTTCTAAAGGCAGCTTTACTGCGCACCAAAGTCGGCACAAAGTAAAACATTGATTAGTTTCTCCTTCCCGACAATTCCCAAAAGATAGTTGTACCCAATTTGGTATGAACTAAAATCTATGTAATTCATTTACTTGAAGATTCATCGTAAAGATTGAATAACAATTGCAGGGTAATTTATACAATTCTTTAACACTATGTACATCTCCTACAAACTATATTAAAATATACTCTATTGTTATTAATGTAATGTAACGACTAGTTTATAATCATGTTATGTCAGAATTAGGACGTAACTATTCTTTTTATGAATCAACTTGTAATTAATCTATTATATTTCTTCATGTTCGTTATATTTATAAACTTCGTATTTGAAGAACAGGTGCTCTTTTCATGACTTTGTTTATAAACGGAGTCGAATATACTTGTCAATGCATTACATTAATTACCTTTCAATGTTTTTTGTAAAATCCCCCCAAAGAAGTTATGATTATCAAAGCATTATTGCATTTTGCAAACTTGTAAACTAAGCGTTCAGCGTAACGCTAGTTTATTTGTGATAAAAAGGGCAAAGAGGTTGAAATGTTTTACACTGAACTCTCTTTATATCAAAAAAGTGTGTTGCCTTTTATATTTTGCACATTGTCAGAATATGTGCGTTTACAATTAAACGCTATTGAATAATATTTAACATTTAATACCATATTAGACTACGTGATCTAGTATATTTTATATCATATAAATAGTTTTGTTACATATCCTGATAAATGTTTTAAACAATAACTTCATATTGTTTTCACTATTGATCATTAAAAATGTTTTACTTAAGCTGTCATGCCAGCACTGAATTGTTCACGCGCTGCCCACATAGGCGACATATGCGTATGGTTGGTGATCACCATACCTGACAGGTAGTATATTTTTTTTATGTAACTCCATATAGGACCCCCCCCCCCCCCTCACCCTCCCCACCTCCCCCGGGTCCGGTCAACAAAACAATTATAAACTAAAAATGTAAGATATCTTTCAGTTAAAAAATGATGGCTGTTAATTGCAGCTATACTGCAAAATTCGCCTAAGCTTTCGTGAGTCGAAAAGATAATTGGGAAGGCTTGCTGGGACACACTCCGTGTCCTCACCAAATGCAGCCTACGGCTCGAGAGGACCTAATAAACTTCGAATAGTCATTTCAATGCTATCGCATTTTCGTTGGCGAAACACAAATTATCCCGAGACTAAAATACCTTACAAGCAGGTGTTCGGCGTACGCAATAATTATCATGCATACATGGCATGCAAATAAAAGACACTTAATATTTTTTAAATGGTAACATGAAATATACCATTTTTTAGTGTTCAGTAAGAATAATTCAATCAAATTTACCAATTTATTTAACATAATCGCGATGATTGACGATGCTAAAAATTAAATAGTCAAATGGCTGCGTTCGGCAAATACTATAACGAACAAGTTTGTTAGATGAACGCGCATGTACATATTTTAATATGGATGGATTATTATTGTTTGATTGGTTAGTCTGCGTGCTTTTATTTCGTTTTCACAGAGTATCCATGTGTTTTACTAAGAGATACATTATCAACAGCATCCAATAATGAGAAATAAATCTCCCTAACTGGTTCAACATCCCGTTATCATGATGCAGCTAGACACTGCGAAGATATAAGAAAACTGCGGTGTATTTTAACCGCTAAGATGCCATTTCAGGAGTAAAAACCCTGTTATATGTTTATCTTCTTTATGGCATTCTATAATATATGCCCTTTTTCAGTTTATCATATTGTGTTTGTACTATCCCTTGTGACATACGATTCCGTCCAGTATGTGACTTTCTCATAACCACATAGGGAAATGCATAAAAGAAACCATTCACGAGCGTTGATATCATCGTAATAAATTATTATTGGTTACAATTACGAACCAATTATGTATGGTAATATATTGGAAAGTAGCACGATCATGGTTAAAATTGACACCCTTGGTGTTCTTATTAACAATTTATTATTTTTTAAGAGGAAAACACAAACATATTTTGTTCATGTTAGCTTCTACAACCCGCTGTTGTTGTTGTTTTTTTTACAGTAACCGATTTGTAAAAATTATTAATCTACAATTATGTAGTATTAATAATAGTATGTCTATCACGATAATATTGTATTCATGTGTATAATGATTACATTGTTTTACACCAAGTATTATAATATATACGTTTATTTCAAGATGCACATTTTCACAATATGTTAATAGAATGAAATATACAGTTTATATAACATAACAACAGAGTCACGTCTCACTTCAGTTACCATGCTAAGTTCTATCAATGAAAGAAAACGGTGTTGAACTTTACTTTGATATTTTTTGTTTAATTTTCTCTTTTATTTCTCCTAAACTGGGGAGTTTTTAATAAAAATATCAAGCGCATATTTTGATTTAAACAGATATAAGAAAAAAATACGAATTTATAAAATATTTATTTTTTGATCACCAGAAAATAAACACTTACCGCGATACTGATATACTGTATACACATATACGTAAATCACACTAAGAAGAGTTAAAACCAACACTAAGACATTATGTCGCAACTGACGAAAACACAA